>NC_046167.1:38976650-39118464 GCF_011064425.1 Rattus rattus
TTCTATCCTAAAGCAAAAGGATATACATTCTTCTCAGCTCCTCATGGTACTTTCTCCAAAATTGACCATATAATTGATCAAAAAATGGGCCTCAACAGGTACAGAAAGATAGAAATAATCCCATGCGTGCTATCAGACCACCACGGCCTAAAACTGGTCTTCAATAACAATAAGGGAAGAATGCCCACATATACGTGGAAGTTGAACAATGCTCTACTCAATGATAACTTGGTCAAGGAAGAAATAAAGAAAGAAATGAAAGACTTCTTAGAATTTAATGAAAATGAAGGTACAACATACCCAAACTTATGGGACACAGTGAAAGCTGTGCTAAGAGGAAAACTCATAGCTCTGAGTGCCTGCAGAAAGAAACAGGAGAGAGACATATGTCAGCAGCTTGACAGCACACCTAAAAGCTCTAGAACAAAAAGAAGCAAATGCACCCAGGAAGAGTAGAAGACAGGAAATAATCAAACTCAGAGCTGAAATCAGCCAAGTAGAAACAAAAAGGACCATAGAAAGAATCAACAGAACCAAAAGTTGGTTCTTTGAGAAAATCAACAAGATAGATAAACCCTTAGCCAGACTAACGAGAGGACACAGAGAGTGTGTACAAATTAACAAAATCAGAAATGAAAAGGGAGACATAACTACAGATTCAGAGGAAATTCAAAAAATCATCAGATCTTACTATAAAAGCCTATGTTCAACAAAACTTGAAAATCTACAGGAAATGGACAATTTCCTAGACAGATACCAGGTACCGAAGTTAAATCAGGAACAGATAAACCAGTTAAACAACCCCATAACTCCTAAGGAAATAGAAGCAGTCATTAAAGGCCTCCCAACCAAAAAGAGCCCAGGTCCAGACGGGTTTAGTGCAGAATTCTATCAGACCTTCATAGAAGACCTCATACCAGTACTATCCAAACTATTTCACAAAATTGAAACAGATGGAGCACTACCGAATTCCATCTATGAAGCCACAATTACTCTTATACCTAAACCATACAAAGACCCAACAAAGAAAGAGAACTTCAGAACAATTTCCCTTATGAATATCGACGCAAAAATACTCAATAAAATTCTGGCAAACCGAATCCAAGAGCACATCAAAACAATCAGCCACCATGATCAAGTAGGCTTCATCCCAGGCATGCAGGGATGGTTTAATATACGGAAAACCATCAACGTGATCCATTATATAAACAAACTGAAAGAACAACACCACATGATCATTTCATTAGATGCTGAGAAAGCATTTGACAAAATTCAACACCCCTTCATGATAAAAGTCCTGGAAAGAATAGGAATTCAAGGCCCATACCAAAACATAGTAAAAGCCATACACAGCAAACCAGTTGCTAACATTAAACTAAATGGAGAGAAACTTGAAGCAATCCCACTAAAATCAGGGACTAAACAAGGCTGCCCACTCTCTCTCTAATTCAATATAGTTCTTGAAGTTCTAGCCAGAGCAATCAGACAACAAAAGGAAATCAAGGAGATACAGATTGGTAAAGAAGAAGTCAAAATATCACTATTTGCAGATGATATGATTGTATATTTAAGTGATCCCAAAAGTTCCACCAGAGAACTACTAAAGCTGACAAACAACTTCAGCAAAGTGGCTGGGTATAAAATTAACTCAAATAAATCAGTAGCCTTCCTCTACACAAAAGAGAAACAAGCTGAGAAAGAAATTAGGGAAATGACACCCTTCATAATAGACCCAAATAATATAAAGTACCTTGGTGTGACTTTAACCAAGCAAGTAAAAGATCTGTACAATAAGAACTTCAAGACTCTTAAGAAAGAAATTGAAGAAGACCTCAGAAATGGAAAGATCTCCCATGCTCATGGATTGGCAGGATTAATATAGTAAAAATGGCCATTTTACCAAAAGCGATCTACAGATTCAATGCAATCCCCATCAAAATACCGATCCAATTCTTCAAAGAGTTAGACAGAACAATTTGCAAATTCATCTGGAATAACAAAAAACCCAGGATAGCTAAAACTATTCTCAACAATAAAAGGACTTCAGGGGGAATCACTATCCCTGAACTCAAGCAATATTACAGAGCAATAGTGATAAAAAACTGCATGGTATTGGTACAGAGACAGACAGATAGACCAATGGAACAGAATTGAAGACCCAGAAATGAACCCACACACCTATGGGCACTTGATTTTTGACAAAGGAGCCAAAACCATCAAATGGAAAAAAGAGAGCATTTTCAGCAAATGGTGCTGGTTCAACTGGAGGTCAACATGTAGAAGAATGCAGATCGATCCATGCTTATCACCCCGTACAAAGCTTAAGCCCAAGTGGATCAAGGACCACCACATCAAACCAGACACACTCAAACTAATAGAAGAAAAACTAGGGCAGCATCTCGAACACATGGGCACTGGAAAAAATTTCCTGAACAAAACACCAATGGCTTATGCTCTAAGATCAAGAATCGACAAATGGGATCTCATAAAACTGCAAAGCTTCTGGAAGGCAAAGGACACTGTTGTTAGGACAAAACGGCAACCAACAGATTGGGAAAAGATCTTTACCAATCCTACAACAGGTAGAGGGCTTATATCCAAAATATACAAAGAACTCAAGAAGTTAGACCACCGGGAGACAAATAACCGTTCAGACAAATAATTCACAGCTGAGGAATGCCGAATGGCTGAGAAACACCTAAAGAAAAGTTCAACATCTTTAGTCATAAGGCAAATGCAAATCAAAACAACCCTGAGATTTCACCTCACACCAGTGAGAATGGCTAAGATAAAAAACTCAGGTGACAACAAATGCTGGCGAGGATGTGGAGAAAGAGGAACACTCCTCCATTGTTGGTGGGTTTGCAGACTGGTAAAACCATTCTGGAAATCAGTCTGGAGGTTCCTCAGAAAATTGGACATTGAACTGCCTGAGGATCCAGCTATACCTCTCTTGGGCATATACCCACAAGATGCCCCAACATATGAAAAAGACACATGCTCCACTATGTTCATCGCAGCCTTATTTATAATAGCCAGAAGCTGGAAAGAACCCAGATGCCCTTCAACAGAGGATTGGATACAGAAAATGTGGTACATCTACACAATGGAATATTACTCAGCTATCAAAAACAATGACTTTATGAAATTCATTGACAAATGTTTGGAACTGGAAAATATCATCCTGAGTGAGGTAACCCAATCACAGAAAAACACACATGGTATGCACTCATTGATAAGTGGCTATTAGCCCAAATGCTTGAATTACCCTAGATGCCTAGAACACATGAAATTCAAGAAGGATGATCAAAATGTGAATGCTTCACTCCTTCTTTAAAAGGGGGAACAAGAATACCCTTGACAGGGAATAGAGAGGCAAAGATTAAAACAGAGACAGAAGGAACACCCATTCAGAGCCTGTCCCACATGTGGCCCATACATATGCAGACACCCTATTAGACAAGATGGATGAAGCAAAGAAGTGCAGGCCGACAGGAGCCGGATGTAGATCTCTCCTGAGAGACACAGCCATAATATAGCAAATTCAGAGGCGAATGCCAGCAGCAAACCACTGAACTGAGAATAGGACCCCCATTGAAGGAATCAGAGAAGGAACTGGAAGAGCTTGAAGGGGCTGGAGACCCCATATGTACAACAATGCCAAGCAACCAGAGCTTCCAGGGACTAAGCCACTACCTAAAGACTATACATGGACTGACCCTGGACTCAGACCTCATAGGTAGCAATGAATATCCTAGTAAGATCACCAGTGGAAGGGAAGCCCTTGGTCCCTATGACTGAACCCCGATAATGCGTGATTGTTGGGGGGCAAACGGCAGCAATGGGGGAGGGGGAGGAACACCCATAAAAAAGAAGGGGAGGGGTGGGATTAGGGGACATTTGCCGGAAACCTTTGGAAAGGGAATACATTCAAAATGTAAATAAGAAATACTCAAGTTAATAAAAAAAATAAAGTAAAAAAAATTAAACTACTGTAAAAATATCCAAAAAAAAAAAAAAAAGAATTGTATGTCTGCAATCTTGAATGATATTAGTCTGACTCTTATCTGTCTGATTTGAGTATAATAGTCATAAGCACTTTCAGAGACTTGTTATTTTTTATGCTGAGGTTTTTCATGAGACATTCTTTGCCAGTTTGTACTTCTTAGTTTGTGTAAAAGGCTTCTTCCTCATTTCATCAATGCTGTTGTCTCTACTACTGAGGCTGAGTCTTTTTTGGTTTGCCTCATATGTACAGATGTAATTGTAAAGATGCCTGCTTATCCTTCCATGGGTCTTGGATGTTCATGATTTTGATCTGTCAGTACACTTTCTACATCCAGGTCTGCAGATGTCACTGTGGACACCATCTCCGGATTGTTCTTTGTCTTCTGGGTATACTTGGGATTACAGCTCTGGATCTCTGTTCCCTCAACAGGTTAAGGGAACCTAAAAGCAGAAGCTGAAGAGTTAAGTCTCAGGCCAGGTCCATATGGGCTGGTTGCTCACACAAAGGACTAGGGAAGTTCCTGAGAACAGAAAAAAGATTTTGAAACACATAAGAGGTAGAGCTTTCAAGTTCTACTGGCTGATAAGAGGTGTGGAAAGAAAATTATGAAGCCATAGGCAGTGTCCAGAAGCCTGGCCTAGACCCTGTGTTGAATCCTGGTGCCTTAAAATAAGTATGAGTCTCCAAGTTAAATCTGTTGGGCACAGACCCTGATATCGAGTGGGCTGTCTGGTAAAAACGGAAACATTTTTTTTAAAAAACAAACAAACAAAACAAAATGAATCCCCCACCAGACCACAGTGGGTATCATTATAATGTTCTCTTCAATACCTGTAGGACATCTGTGCCTGGTTGCACAGAAATTTTAATGACCTCAGTTATTCTGCTTCTCAGGAACTCTAAAAGTATAAATGTCACTACTGAACCTCTGTATCTAGTAGTGGGGACTTTTCTGTAACTCGTTTTCTCTTTTCTTCTCTGTTTTGGGGTTTAGGTGACATTCCATATAGAGGGGGTTTGTAGTCGGTTGAGTTCCCAGTGATCCCAGCAAGTAACACTCAATTGAAGCTGTCAAAAATGAAAGAGACAACTCATGGAGACTTGCTTTGCCACTTGCCTGAATGGTGCAGCTATAGGGAGGGGTTGCTCTTACTGACATAGGAGCTGATCCTGTGGCTACGCAGGCAGGATGGAAGTTGCTCCACAGCCTCCAGATTAGGGTCAGTGGGCCAGAGAACCTGCTCATTATGAGAAAAACAAAGGCAGTGGCATCACTGTGTGGAAGTAGCAGGAGACATGGCAGGCAAGGACCTGAATAGAAAACATTGCAGACAATTCAGAACAAAAGCCAGTTGTCAATGCAATCATTCCCATTCCTCAGAGCTACTAAAAAGTTCACATTTGACTAATTTCACACATTATTAATTACCCACTACAGACTCTATCAGACCCGTGGTAACATTAGAGCCCCACAAGCACCCCCCTCTCATGTAGCAAGGCTGGTAAACATAGCTATAAATCTGAAGTGGCTGGCCCTTGTACTGCATCTAGTCTCCACTTGAGATGCCTAAGAGGCATTTTTGTATTGCATCTATCTTCCCTTCCAATTCTGTAAAAGCTAAAGATCCTACATGTCCTAATCTAACTGTCCTGGGTCCTTTGGAGGCAGAGTAAGGATTATGAACTGTCCAATAAGTAAACCTTTGCAGTCCTGATTTCACACAGCTTTTATTCATACTTACAACATTACCAGGCACTTTATTCAGATCTTGCCTTGACAAAGCTGGGTAATTCCAAGATAAAGGAGCCCAGCCCATGTCCAGGAGAAGCCAAGAGCAGGTCTATCATAATGTACAAATTGATGCCATTGTTGGAATGCAGGTGCATCTACCAATCAAATTCTGTGAGGTCATGAAAAGGGATGCCCACAAGAGCACTAGAGCATCACATGGAGCTTGGTAGAATTGCCCGCAGGGTTTTCAGCTGTAGTCAAGTCTTAAAGGATGCTGGGAAATGGAGAATAACAATGTGTATAGAGGCACAGTAGGATTCTGAGGTAGCAGCTGGAGCCAAACGCTCCTATCAAGAAAGAGCAGAAAGAGGGGTAAGAAACAGACTGAGAGGAAACCATGACACATTGTGTGTATTCTACAGAAAAGCAGAGCTTCTTGGAACATACTGAGTTGTAGGATAGAAGTGGGACATAGAAATAAAAATCTTTGCTGGGAACTTAGGTTCTCAACCTTAAATTCCATTCCATTATTAACATCAGATTTGAAGCCTCTGTAAGGAAATGGGTCCCAGAGTCAAACAAGACACAATCTTTGGGGCTTCAGATTGCACTTGAACACACAGTGAACACACATAAGAACTGATATTGGGGCAGACATAACATTCAAATATTATCTGCAAGGCTTTGCAATGCTTGTTTATTTTATTGATATCTTACTTCATTGGCTTTCAATTTTTTTGACTATGCTTCAATGTAAGAAACACATTTTATGCTTAATGCAAAGCCTGCCCAGTAATTCCACAGAAAACTACAGTTATGCCAAGATACCCTTTTATATTTTATTTATCCCAAAATGCTAATCACTAGCCATCTTAAGTTGATTTCATATCTCACATGGGATAGAAAATGTATCTCTCCCATGGAGAGAAGCTATAGCTGAAAGCATGAGATTATAGCAGGGGATACATGGTGGGTCTGCCTGTGGAGGAGGGCAGTGTAGCCCACAGGAAACTCCTGTACACAGAGAGACAACATGAGCAAGGAGGCATCACTAAGAAGAGCAAGTGATTTGCCCAAAATTAAAGAAAAATTCAGATATCTAGTAAAAGTATAAAATGTCATTGGTAAAACTGCTACATGAATAATTTTTTTTTTTTTTGGTTCTTTTTTTCAGAGCTGGGAACCGAACCCAGGGCCTTGCGCTTCCTAGGCAAGCGCTCTACCACTGAGCTAAATCCCCAGCCCCAATAATTTTTAAATAATAATAATGCTCATTAAAATTGTTGAGTGATTAAACAAGTCTGAAGTATGCTAAAAATGTATATTCCCAGCATAGATTAAAATGCGTTAGTAACAAAATCAGCTTTCCATCTCCCTCCCTTTGAGGCAAAGTTTCACTTTGTAAGCAAAGCCAGCCTGGAACTCAGTATGTACCTGTCTTAATTAGAGTTACTGTTGCTGTGATGAGATACCATGACCAAAGCAAGTCGACTTATATTCTTCATCACTGTTCATCTTTAAGTAAATCAGGATGGGAACTGAAACAGGACTTACTTTCCACAGCTTACTTAGCCTGCTTTCTTATAGAACACAGGACTATCTGCCCAGGGGCGGTCCCACCACATCACTCACTAATTAAGAAAGTGCACTACAGGCTTGTCCATGGCCAGATCTCTAGAGGCATTTTTTTTCAACTGTGGTGTCTTCTTTTCTGGTGACTCTAGTTTGGGTATAGCTGACAAAACTAGCCAGTACAGTAACCTAGGCTAGCCTCAAATTTACAACAAACCTGCTTTGCCTCAGCCTTACCAACCATGCCTGAGTTTACCCCCTTGTTAAAAAACAAGGATTCACAGACCTGATCACAAAGCCTCTGTTCTGTAGCTTGCTTGCTCTGGTCTCCTAGAGCAGTGGGGAAAGAATAGGTATAGACAGTTCCTGCACAGCAAAGCATCAGAGCAAGCATCAGAAGACAGTCTTAAGGGACTACTGTGTTTATGAAGGGTCTTATCAGGCATTTTTTCTCTTAAAAATGATAGTAAGTTTTAGGGTGTAGGAGATATTTTTTTCATTGAAGCTACATACACCTGCCACTATAGTGTGCAAAGTCCTATTCAGAAAGCTCTTTCTTATGCCAATGAGTTGAAATATAGTCCTTACTACCTCTCTCCTATCTGATTCAGGGTATCATGTCATTATGTCGAGGTTCTTAATGCATTTTGGAGGTTTTTTTTTTTTTAAATTAACTTGAGTATTTCTTATTTACATTTCGAGTGTTATTCCCTTTCCCGGTTTATGGGCCAACATTCCCCTAACCCCTCCCCTTCTTTATGGGTGTTCCCCTCCCCATCCTCCCCCCATTGCTGCCCTCCCCCCAACAATCACATTCACTGGGGGTTCAGTCTTAGCAGGACCCAGGGCTTCCCCTTCCACTGGTGATCTTACTAGGATATTCATTGCTACCTATGAGGTCAGAGTCCAGGGTCAGTCCATGTATAGTCTTTAGGTAGTGGCTTAGTCCCTGGAAGCTCTGATTGCTTGGCATTGTTGTTCATATGGGGTCTCGAGCCCCTTCAAGCTTTCCAGTTCTTTCTCTGATTCCTTCAACGGGGTTCCTGTTCTCAGTTCAGTGGTTTGCTGCTGGCATTCACCTCTGTATTTGCTGTATTCTGGCTGTGTCTCTCAGGAGAGATCTACATCCGGTGCATTTGGAGGTTTTTGTTCTTGTTTTTTCCCAGGTGATAAATATTTGCGTTCTTTCACATTAAGTCTTTCACTGACCAGCACCATTTGTTAAAGAGACTCTCTTTTTCCTACATTCATTATTGCCTTCTTAGTAAAAGATGAGTTAGCTCCATTGGTATGGACTATGTGCATCCTCAATTTTATTTCATTGATCATCAGTGTGTATGTTTTTATATCAGTATCTGGATGATTTTATTACTACGGTTCTAATAGTATAAACTTGATATTTGGGATGGTGATACCTCCAGCTGTTCTTTTATTGTCCATGATTGTTTTGGTTATTTGGTTTTATGCTTTTGTTTAAAATTCGAGATTATTTTCATAATTCCTATCAAGAATTGCTTTGAAATTTTGGTTGGGATTGCAATGAATTGGTAGATTGCTTTTGGAAGGATGGCCGTTTTTCAACACTAATCCTTTCCATCAAAAGTCAAAGAAAGTTTTATTTCTGATATCTTCTTCAATTTCTTTTTCGGTGTCTTAATGTTTTCTTTGTACAGATCTTTCATCTATTTGGTTAAATTTATTCTAAGATTTTTTGAGGCAATTGTGAATACTATTGTTTCTCTGATTTCTTACTTGATACATTTTAATTTCTATGTAGGAAGGGCTACTGATTTTGTGCACTAATTTTTATACTGCCACTTTGCTAAGTATGTTTATCATCTGTAGGAGATTTTGGTAGCATTTCTAATGTACAAAATAATATTATTTATAAATAAGAATTCTTTGGTTTTCCTTATATATACATATGTGTAAGTCTTTTATCTTCTTCACTTAGTTTTATAACCCCACTTAAGATTTCCAGAAAAATATGGGTGGGTTGGGGTGTGGACAAGTTTGTCTTTTTTCCAATCTGGGTGGAAATACTTTGAGTTTTCCTTTGCTTAACAAGATGATGGCTGTGTGACTTGCTTTATTGCCTTTATTATATTAAGATATATCTCTTGTTTTCTTAGATCCTATAGTAATTTCTGTTTTCATTAAAGAATGTTGGATTTTGTCAAAGGTCTTTTCTGTATGTGATGAGATATTCATTTGGTTTCTGTTCTTGAGTCTATGTGGTGGATCTTGTTTATGTATTCACATATGTTGAACCATTCCTGCATTTCTGAGATGAATACAATTTGTCCATACTGGATAATCTCTTTGATGTGTTCTTGAAACCAGTTTGAAAATATTTTATTGAGTATTTTTGCATCTACATTCATCAGGGACACTGGCCTGTAATTTTATTTTTTGTTGAATTTTCTTCTGGTTATAGTATTAGGACGATCTTGGCTATTTAAAAAAATAAAAATGTTCCATCATTTCTTATTTTATGAAATAATTTGAGGAGTATTGGTGATAGTTCTTCTTTGAAGGTTTGGTAGAATTCTGTGCTAAATCCATCTGCCCTTGGGCTTTCTAGTTTGGATATTTAAAATTACTTCTTGTATTTATTGGATATTATGAGTCTATTTACGTTGTTTATTTTATTTCATTTTATCTCTAGTAATTGTGTTGCCTAGTTTTTATGTCAACTTAGCAAAAGCTAAGGTCATCCAAGAAAGTAGGATCTTAACTTACAAAATGGCCTGAAGGCAAGGGTATTTTTTTAAATTAATGATCAGGAGGGCCCAGTTCATTGTGGGCAGTGCTACTCCTGGCATAGTGGACTTGTGTTCTAAAAAGAAGCAGGCCGAGCAGGCCATGTGGAGCAAACAACTAAGCAGCACTCCTTTATGGCCTCTGCAACCGTCTCCACCTTGAATTCCTGACCTGACTTATGCCATAAAATAAACCCTTTACTTCCCAAGTTGCTTTTAGGTATTTTATCACAGCAATAGAAACTATACCTAAGCTAAAAATTGGTATTAAATCATGGAGCATTTCTGTGATAGACCTGACCATCTGTTTTGAGGAATATTATGGTGGCATTTGAAATTTGGGCTGGAAAATACATTAAATGTTCAGAGATTCGTAGGTTGTTCTGTGGTAGCTTAGAATGTAATACTGAGAGCAATATGTATGACAAAGGTTGAACTTGTAAGGTTTCAGAAATAAGCAAATATTCTATGAGGAGGGCCATTTGGTCAGCTGGGACTGAAGAATTGGATATAATTAACAAGAGGCCAGTACCACTGAAATGAAACCATTACTTTGCTGGAACAATTAATGCTGGTCATCTAGGACTGGAGAATCAGCTCTGATTAAGCAGAAACATGCATCAGTAAGGCAAAATCTTTTGGGAAGTGTTTCTTCAGGGTCAGCATATAGATGTTGTGGTCAAAGAAGGTCAAAGAAGTCTGTCCTTTAGACTTTCAAATCTCTGATCATTTGCCTATAGATCCCACCCATAGGTAACGCTGAAGAAAGTATTTATGAGTTTCTGGGGTAATATAATCATTGTCACCTATGAAGCACAGCATTTCTCTTTTATATGTTAGAACATACCTGTAGTATGATGATGGTTAGAAGTTCATTGAAAACATAAATGCACAGACATAGATTTTTTATATCCATGTGGAATATTGTTTCTTTTTTAAGATTTATTTATTTTATATAGTTGAGTATACTATCATTATCTTCAGCTATATTAGGAGAGGGTATTGGATTCCATTACAGATGGTTGTGAGCTACCATGTGTTTGCTGGGAATTGAAAACAGGATTTCTGAGAGAACTCTTAACCACTGAGTCATCTCTCCAGCCCCATGTAGAATATTTTGAGAACCACAGAACACTTGGCACACAATCTCTAGTTTGGCTTTTTGTATTATTATGCAGAGACCCCCAGAGAAGATTACTTACATGTAGTTTATAGCCAAGTCTTTAATCCAGTCATCTAGAACTACTTAGGTATTTGGGACTGGAATGTAACACCAAAAATTTGGAGTAAGGGGCTTTAAAAGCAAAAACTACATCATGTTATCTTTTTGTTCCAGCTGCAACAGGAGGTTTTGTATAAGCAAGCAGCTTAACAGGAGCTAAGGTAAGCAGTTAGCTGTAGTTGGGGATTGTACAAAAAGGCAGTTTAATAGAAGCCACGATAAGTTAATTGTGTCATCTTGACATCAACTTCTTAGATTAGGCTTGGGAAATTTTCCATGAGACTTTCTATCAAGAACATCAAATTCTAATCAAACCTCAACTGGCCTTCGGAAGAATACAAGATTAAGGAACTTCTGCACCGTTTTGCCCTATCACAGTATCCATACGCCCAAAATGATTTCTCTTAGATTTCTGCTATAGGAAACTCAGAGTCACTAAGAAAATTTACTTTTTGTCCTGATGAAATATTCATGTGTAATCCTTCCTTTCTTAGAATTTTCTTAGAACTGTGGGAAGGGCTTAGATATATTCACCCTGCCTGTTCAACATGAAGACCATGCTTAATAAAAGAGTGACATACTCTGGTTTTCTGCTTCATGGGAAGGGTGATCTCGCCTAAATTAAAATAGGCAATATGTGAGATGATAGCTGGTAATTTATTTTATGGTATCAACATGTTTATTATATATACAAATACACATTGGATCTCATAGAATCATGTATATATTAAATATGTGCAATAAAGTTATTGAGAAGTTAAGAATAACTTAAAGAAGTTAAAAATAAAAAACTTGCATTCATGGCTTTGAATTTCCTGTAATGCTGGAAAATCTCCTCATAACCTGAGAGACATTTCTTTGAAAAGCACTCATCAAGAAGGACAAAGCTGGCCTTTCTGTAGCTTCAATAGGTAAGAGTTCTAACTTGCCAACTAAGGAATATAGCATTCTAATAGCATTTCCATTAACCAATCTATTGTGATATTTTACTTCTTTCTGCACTGAGCCTCTGCTTGCCATGATCTCTACTCATTCACTCTTCCCATTTTCAAGACCAACTATCCCAAGGGAATTCATGTGAAGCTCAACTTTCTCTACATTAGTTGTGCCTGAATAAAATGTTTCCCCATTTTAGCCAATCTCCAATTGTGTTAGAAAATATTGTTTTAGACAATGGGCATATACATTTGTATTTGAATATGTGTGATGTACACATGACTTTAAAGAAGATCAGAGAAAAGAACCCAATCCCACATAGGGAAATGTGGGTTTATGGGCATTCCATGTCAAGAATGTCAAGTATCAAAGAACTAGAGAGAAAAATATACAAATGTTGATAATTAAATTCTTTAAGGAAATAAGCCAGCTTGTTTTGTTAGGCAAATTATTTTGATGAAAAACTTTGATCTCCCAGGACGAATAATCAACTAGCAGTAATTCAAGGAGGACATAATTCTTCTGCTAGTAAGTAGAAAATGGCTTCTGTTTTTAAAGGCCATCCAAGAGGGGAGAACCAAGGTAAATGGGAACAGGCTGAATCTGTGAGAAGAAGCATACAGTGAGGCTTAAAAGAGGGCAAAAAGCTGGAGAAAAGTACAGTTCAGAGACAGATTAGACCAAGGACAGACATTAAATAGCAGAGATCAATCACTCACCTTGATGCTCACTGCTGTTTGAGAATCCTAGCACCAAATCTGAAATTTGTAATGTGTTTGCCAGTGTACCAGCTTCTGGATATATTTTTGTTCTTCCTGAGGCCAGAAGCATGACTCAGCACTGAGTCACACCCCCCATAGGAATCCTGCCTCACAAAAACACCTTCAGGTTCAGTGGAAGACTGAGGAAAGGACTTTGCATTAAACAGTCTCTATTAATCCTTCCTCAGTACCCGACATTTTGGAGGCCTTACTTATATGCTCTGCCTGCTGGTGACAGGATGGTGTTTGATTTTTCCCGGGCAGACAAAAACAGATACTCACTCATCCAAGATAAGGGACAAACAACAGACTAAAAGATAAATTCTACCAAGGCTCAACTTGGTGACTCAATTTATTGGAGCTATTTAAAGTAGTAGGCATGAGGGGTTATTTACTGGAGCATGGATGACTCAAAGGTAGCTGTGTCACTGAAAAGTCCACACCAGCACTGGTAATGATGTATGAAAGCTGCATCCCTAAAGCTCTCTGGATGACTTCTAGGTATCTCCAAATGTCAGGGAGTCTCTGCTCCACAGCAGTCCTTACTGCTTATGTGACTTTAGTAAAGGAGGGGCCTTGTAAATTTGGTAAATTTCAGGACTTCCTGAAACTTGTGAATTGCTTACTTGCTGTGCTTAGTTAGTTTGTGTCAACAAACTGGAGTTAATAAGAAATATCAATTGAGTACTTGTCTCTATCAGACTGACTTGTGGGACATTTTCTTGGCTGGGGCTTGATGTGTGCAGGTTCAGATCACTGTAAGTGCTGCCATTTTTGGGCAAGCAGTCTGAATTGTACACGAAATGTAGCTGAGCAAGCCAGGGGGTCAATCCAGTAAAGAATATTTCTCCGCACCTTCTGCTTCAATGCAACCAGCCACGGCCAAATGCATGCCGTAACTTCTCTTAGTGATGGACTATATATGATTCATCTCAGTGGTAGGAGTTGTAAGATGAAATCAACCCTTTTCCCAAGTTGCTTTTGGTCAGTATTTTATTATGGTAAAAGAAAATAAACCAGGACACTTCCTAAATTGTAATGAGACTGCTTATGAGATAGACAAATCAGTTCATTTCTGGGGAAGTTGCTATACAACATAGAAGAGAGGTGTCTTCTATGGTTAATTCACCTTCCATAACTTGTGCAGTTGCACAGAGACCCTAGCTCAAAAGCACCATGTGATTTTGTGACGCCATTGTACTCTCTTAAACTTTTAAGTAATTTTGATTTTGAGTAATATTTTGTGAGTGAGGTCCATGGGATGCTGAAGAATGTGCAGTATCAGGGAAGATGTGATAACAATGTGTTCTCCTTTCTCCATATCCTCATAGAGCATTGTAATGTGTACAAAATGCCAGGGGCTCATTCTGTGTGAGTTTAGTTAGACTCAAAGTAAAGGTAAAGGAAGAATGTTACAGTGACCACTGAATAAGTAAAGCACTCATATTCCCACTTTCCATTCACATCTAAGCTTGTGTTCAACACAGAAAAAGTCAGCAGAGCTCTAAGAAATACAAATGACCAAGCTCCCTCTAAGTCTTTCTGGAAGCCATAAATTAGTTAATGTAAAAGTTAGCAGAGAATAGCCCTGAATTGTCCTATAAGTATGAGAGCACATTGGCCTTTGAAATAAAAAATCAAGGAATAAGGAGGCTCTAGCTTGCTGAAAAACACCTGGGTTGCAACTGTGCCATAATTCCCAGATGTAGTGTGCTGTTAGAAGTCAGTCCTTGAACATAATAAAAGTTCATTTATTCCTGAGTTAGAGTGCATGCACAGTGATCTATATCACCAATAGATGGCTCTCCTTCATATGGTGATGAAAGGATATAGATGGCTTTCTTCCCAAGCTCCCCCACCCCCATGTCATTCTGGTACGTTTCAAAACTTCCTAGTAGTCATAATCTAGGAGGAGAAGATCTTTGATGATGTAGGGTGGCAGGTCCATGTGGGCCCTACAGCACTATTGCTCACAATCTAGGGACTAGAACTCAGTCACATGGCCACACCATTGGCCAGAAGGGCTTTAAAACCTGGTCTTTTCTCTGTATCCTAAAAGATGGAATGGGTGGGATGAGCAGCAGTCACTGAAAAAGAGAAGGACTCCCAATCAGTTCCCATGGAGGGAGGAGTGTAGAATAGTATGTACAAGGAGGGATTCTGTGATGTAGCCAGGAACTATATGTGACTTGGGATTATCAGAGCACTGTAGGAAAGGAGAGGTTGCAAATAGCATATCAACAATATAGTGCTCAGCCCCCCTCCCTAGTATGGGACCAACAATGAAAAAGAGGGAAATAAGAACATTTATAAGCTGATAATGATGTCTTACTCAGCAACCAACCACATGCAGTAGGGTGGCCCCATGGGATTATAACAGCTGAAAATTTCTGTCACCTAGTGATATCACAGCTGTCCCACGGTCACAGCATAACATCCCATGCATGTGATTGTAGCGGTAGCAGTTACATAGAAGTATTGAATTGTGCATAACACTAGATAATGATCACAAACAACTGTGTTTATGTTTTCTCTGTTGTACTATTTGTCATTATTTTAGAATATATTCCTACTTATAGAAAGGTTTATGCTAAAAACAGTCTGTTGTCCTATGCTGCCAGCAGCCCCACATGTCTAATGTTTGCCACACTGAGTGACTGACCTAAGCCATCCACATTTGTTTCAGTGCTCTGATGGCTACACAGTGAAACTATCTGATATGATGCTCAGAATGCAGTTCCATTCTAAATGACACTTGCCTATATGTGTACATTCTTTCATTTGTCAGGGTAGGGAATCTGCCCTTTCCTTTTCCTCTTTTGACTTTAATATATGAAGATGAGAGGAGGAGGCTTAGAACAGGGGGCAGACTGCAGCTAAGTCTGTATCAGCACACATTCTAACATCTCATTGTTAGAGTGCCCTGCAGACACTCAGCCTGAGAGTCAGCACTCTAGGTGTGAGGAATCCACAGGCAATGGTGTGTTCTTTGTGTTTGTCTTTTTATGTGCACTGGCTGATGTGGCATTTGTGACTGGACAGAAAATGGCAGTATGATTTAACTCTTCACCCAGGTACATTCACCATCTGCCAATGGACTTCATTGTACTGTTTAATCTCTTCTCCAAAATGCATTTAAAAAAAAAGCCCAGGGCCTTCTAATGAAACAGTGACCACCTCCTGGGCGTGTAATCCACAGCCAGTGTGAGCTGTATTAAAGAGTAAAGGAACCAGCCATCTGCATTAACTAAGTCTAGCCAAGAAAATTGTTTCTGTCTGCCCAGGCTTGACAAATCAATTGATCTATTGCATTATTTCTTGGCTTTCCTGAGAGTGAGAATGGCAGTTCTTCTGTAGAAATGTATTCCCATATCGAACTCGTGTAATTGACAGGAGGTTATCAAGAGATCATAAGAGGAGAGATCCTTTCTCCAGCATTACTTCTCAGATGAAATTCCTCTGGCGCAAGCTAGCATGGGAACTAATTTTTACGCTAGCTTTCCTTATTTTGCCAGGCTGCACTTGTTCCGTGCAGCTGTCTGAAGTGCATTGCAAATGCACACTAGCTAATGCCACCATCCAGATGGATTCCCCTTCTGCAAATACTTTCCAAGGGTCATGTGATTTCTAAACTTTCATCCTTCCTTCTTCATATCAT
Organism: Rattus rattus; assembly: GCF_011064425.1. Lineage (NCBI taxonomy): Eukaryota > Metazoa > Chordata > Mammalia > Rodentia > Muridae > Rattus > Rattus rattus. The sequence goes on from NC_046167.1 coordinate 38,993,303, forward strand.
GGTTTAAGTGTGCAAAGCCCAGTGAACTGAAGTTTGTGTGTTCACAGCCACTGGCTTGTTGCCTAATCGATAGTTCCCAGTGAAAAGGGAAAAAGTGGGGTCCTTTGATCAAAGAAGGAATAAATGTATTATTAAAATTCTGCAATGAAAGTCTTTCCCTATTTCTATAGTATATTTTCTCTCTTGTTAACACTTAAAAACTTTGTTTGTATAATATTATTCTAAAGGTAAAGAAAAATTAAACATTTCCATCATTATCTTGAGTTTTTGCCACTTCAATTTGTTTTTGTAATAAATCTTTAAATGTAATTATAAGATGTAAATGAAAATATGAAAGTTCGTTTAAATTTATGGAAATGATAATTCAAGTTTCACTTGTATAGATCCTGTTTTCCCGGAAGCACTTCACCAATAGAAACAAAGACAAGGGCTGGAGAGATGGCTCAGCAGTTAAGAGCACTGACTGCTCTTCCTGAGGTCCTGAGTTCGAATCCCAGCAACCGCATAGTGGCTCACAACCATCTGTAATGAGATCTGATGCCCTCTTCTGGTGTGTTTGAAGACAGCTACAGTGCACTCACATATATAAATAAATAAATCTTAAAGAAAAAGAATTTTCAAAAAAAAAAAAAAAGAAACAAAGACAAATCTGGTTTTATTTTGCTTCTTAGAAAGCATGTGTTTCAACAGCACTACCTCAGTTTGGTAATAAGGAAGCAACTCGGAAAAGAAAGAAAACTCTTGTTTTATTGTTCCCTTCATTTTGAGGTCATCTTTTTCAGTGTATGATCATCTACTTTTGGAAAATATGGAGGGAAAGAAAGTGTATGACAGAACCACTTGACTGCTCACATTTCTTGAAAAGCCATTTCCTTCTTTCTCCTTTAATAGTAGGCTCTGAGAGGAAGAGGGGGCACACTCTCCCTTGGTTGTCTGCACCTCATCTCTTCAACTGTAGACATAATACTGATTTTGTATCCACTTGTGTTTAATGAGATCCCAGTTATGTAGATTCTCTAGGAATCTCTGTTTATGGTATGTCTCAAAAGGTTCTATACCGGAAATACAGCACACGGGTTATGGCCCATGCTCCAGTGTACCACTGGGTATGCAAAATACAAGTTCAGAGAAAAATATTAAAAATCTCAGGATGACTATAGCAGAGCATGAAACAAAGTGTGGGTCTTTCTGGACTTGGCTCTTTGCTGTCTGCTTGGGAAGTCAGCCTTACTAGTAGAACATGTCCAGACATGACAGAAAGAGGTTCCATGAAGAGCCATTCCTGTCTGCTTGGCTTTTCCTAGTAAAAATGTAGGAAGCTGTAGTTAGGGTGTTTATATATCTTACCTAAGTTCATCCTTAAATTGTTATACATATTAAATGAATTAATGATTGACTCCCAGGGAAGGAATTACAGCACTTCACTCTTGGAGCAATTTAACTAAGAGAGTATCGAGATTTTAATTCTCCACTTCATGCTCCCTCTGTCATTTGTCTTCCATGTGTCTGTGGTCTAAGTCTGAATCTGGGCCTGCCTGAAGGTTGTCCTGTGAATCTGTCCCTGCATCTGCATTTCCCTGTATGTCTGTCACTAACAAAGGACTCTGCTTTATTGAGTAGAATAGAAAGCATACCATGGGGAATGAATGAGGAATACTTTACAGAAACCTTTAATAGGGTTTTACAAGGGATTAACTCATTAACTCCAAATGACCCAAGTGACCCAGATAACAAAAAGTACTACAAATACGATTGTTTACCAAGCAATATGTTCAACATTTATGAACATAACACTTATGTCAGGTATTCATTTTAGAAGGAGATTTCAATCTCTGCATTTGCTGCTTTCAGCATTGTAGTGTTCAAAGTACATTTTAAGATTAGAGCCATACGCTTATGCTTTAAGATCAAGAATCGACAAATGGGATCTCATAAAACTGCAAAGCTTCTGTAAGGCAAAGGACACTGTGGTTAGGACAAAACGACAACCAACAGATTGGGAAAAGATCTTTACCAATCCTACAACGGATAGAGGGCTTATATCCAAAATATACAAAGAACTCAAGAAGTTAGACCGCAGGGAGACAAATAACCCTATTAAAAAATGGGGTTCAGAGCTAAACAAAGAATTCACAGCTGAGGAATACCGAATGGCCGAGAAACACCTAAAGAAATGTTCAACATCGTTAGTCATAAGGGAAATGCAAAATCAAAAACAACCTGAGATTTCACCTCACACCAGTGAGAATGGCTAAGATCAAAACTCAGGTGACAGCAAATGCTGGCGAGGATGTGGAGAAAGGGAACACTCCTCCATTGTTGGTGGGGTTGCAGACTGCTACAACCATTCTGAAATCAGTCTGGAGGTTCCTCAGAAAATTGGACATTGAACTGCCTGAGGATCCAGCTATACCTCTCCTGGGCATATACCCAAAAGATGCCCCAACATATAAAAAAGACACGTGCTCCACTATGTTCATCGCAGCCTTATTTATAATAGCCAGAAGCTGGAAAGAACCCAGATGCCCTTCAACAGAGGAATGGATACAGAAAATGTGGTACATCTACACAATGGAATATTACTCAGCTATCAAAAACAATGACTTTATGAAATTCGTAGGCAAATGGTTGGAACTGGAAAATATCATCCTGAGTGAGCTAACCCAATCACAGAAAGACATACATGGTATGTACTCATTGATAAGTGGCTATTAGCCCAAATGCTCGAATTACCTAGATGCCTAGGAAAAATGAAACTCAAGACGGATGATCAAAAAAGTGAATGCATATCGCTTCCTGAGAGACACAGCCAGAATACAGCAAATACAGAGGCGATGCCAGCAGGAAACCACTGAACTGAGAACAGGACCCCTGTTGAAGGAATCAGAGAAAGAATGGAAGAGCTTGAAGGAGCTCGAGACCCCATATGTACAGCAATGCCTAACCAAACAGAGCTTCCAGGGACTAAGCCACTACCCAAAGACTATACATGGACTGACCCTGGACGCTGACCTCATAGGTAGCAATGAATATCCTAGTAAGAGCACCAGGGGAAGGGGAAGCCCGGGGTCCTGCTAAGACTGAACCCCCAGGGAACTAGACTGTCGGGGGGAGGGCGGAAAGGGGGGGAGGGGGGGGAGGGGAACACCCATAAGGAAGGGGGGGAGGGAAGGGGATGTTTGCCCGGAAACCGGGAAAGGGAATAACACTCGAAATGTACATAAGAAATACTCAAGTTAATAATAATAATAAAAAAAAATAAATAAATAAATAAAGATTAGAGCCATACATTAGCTTAGGCTGTAAAAGCAGATTATATGGGAAATACAAGACAAGTAAGGTTGACTGTTAAATTGTTCTCTTAAAAAGCAAAATAAACAAAAAGGCTGAATGCCCAGGAGGACAGCAGTCTTAAGGTTTAAGTGAGCTCAAGGTATATTGTTAACTCTGGCTGGGAGGTCCAGCAAAAGTTCAGTCTCTTAGAATGTAAGAGATTTTTATCATAGTGCATTGCCATACTATTGGATCTTACAGATACAGTAAAATATAGGGAATGAATATAGCATAGAGTTATAGCATTGTTAACTTAGATATCATTATGTTCAATTTTTTAAAGAAAACCATTCATATAATTTTAGTGTTAATTTCACTGAAGAACTGGTAAAAATCCCTAATCTAGCATTACCTGGGGAATGATGTGGTTTGTTCCAAGCAGTCTTTGGTCTCTAAGGTCAAACTCTGTTCTTCTTTCACAACAGGCATGGGCAGATTAAACATCCATCACTTAGGACTACACATTTCCCCCTATACTTTTCTATTTTGGTTCATTGTCCAGGACTCAATAGTTAAGCATACTTTACTTATGGGAGCTGAGATTTTCTGAGAACCTAAGAGGATTAATTCTTGGGCAGAAGTTGGATTTTGAGGGAGAATGTTCAGGCTACTAGCGAATGATATAAAAAATATTGTTGGTATTCAACATGATTCTAAATAAATTAAGAAGATAGAAAATATTGTTTCAGACGGCAAGTAGCTCAATGGATTGAAAACAAAACAAAACAAAAGAAAACCATGAAACAGACATTGCAAAGTCAAAGAGTGCAGTCATGCTTGCCGATTTCGTAGGCGGAACTTGTTTAGGTAGTGCCAATGTCTCATCGAGAGGGCGGGGGAAGGAGAGGGAGAGGGAGAGGGAGAGGGAGAGGGAAATGGAAAGGGAAACAGAGAGGGAGCGTTGAATGAACCATAGACTAAGCCTGAGGATGTCATGGTGTGGGAGCAACTGTTGGCTGATTTAGCCATGTCACTTAAAGGGAAAAGTTTAACACCATTTTTAAAAATTGAAAATAGATTTTTATACAATATATTCAGATTATGGTTCCCCTTTTCTATACTCTTTTCAGATCTTCCTCTACTTCCCCATCCACCCAATCCTTTCTTTTTCTCTCTCATTAGAATATAAAAAGGAAACCAAAAGATAATAAAATAAATTAAGAATACTAAAAACAAACAAACCAGGATAGGACAGAAGGAACAGGAAAAAAATCTTAAGAAAAAGCACAAGAAGCACATACAGATGGTGACACACACATTCATACACACAGAAAACCCACAAGAATAAAATCAGAAACCATAATATATAAACAAAAGATTAGTAGTGTAAGAAATCAAAAGAAAATGTCAAAGTCTTGTAGACACAAACTTTCAAAAATGTCAATGAATTTGTTTTGCATTGGCCATCTACTGCTCAACATAGGGTCCCCTTTAAGGTGTGATGTGTATATTCAGTGAGACTCCACTGGAGAAAGCTAGTTTTTCCTTTGTGAACAGTTATCAGTTGGAGATAGCTTCTGGATTAGGGATGGGGCTTGTGTCTACTTTCCCTCTCAGTACTGAGGCTCTGTCTAAGGCTGCCCTTTTTGTTGCTAGGCAACACTATAACAAGCCAGCAGACTCTGAGTTGCTTAAATAGCAGACATTTCTCAGTATCAGAGTTGGCAATGTGCTTTCCTCCATACAGTTGGCCAGCTACGTTCTTACTACTCTGACATGGCCTGTTCTCTATGCCTATGTCCCCACTGTCTCTAACAAAGATATCAGTTGTAGCAGATTAGAGTTCCACCTTTATTACCTAATTTAAAGGCCATACCTCCTTGAACAATCACATTGGAAAGAGACATGTTAAACTATGAATCTGAAGGGGGCACAATTAAATCCATAATGTTCCCTAGGTAAGATATGACATTACCTTGTAATGAAGAGAAAGACTTGTCAGGCAGACAGGAATGGTGGGTTCTTTTTATCTTGCTCCCAAAGTTGTCACGACAGGCACAAGGGTTCTTGCTTAACCTGTTCCCTTGTTATTGGCATCTTTTCGTTTCAATGGTATATGCATATTCAGGTTTTAAGAGTTAGCAAACTACAGGAGTGACTTCTTCCCAAGATCTTCCACCCCATTTGTTGTCCATGAATACCACCTCCCCATATTATCAGCTGAGCAAAGAAGAAGAAAACAGTGAACAAACCAGGAACAAAGGACACTTTGGGGAAAGGAGGTCTCAATCACTTCACTGGGCTGTGTGAGCCACTTCAATACCGGTCAGTTTTCTTCAGTGAACTCTTGGCTCAACTCCAATGAAGCTATCCGGAATCAAGCCACATGAAGTACCCCCTCTCTTTCCTGTTATAAAAACTAAATGTTTACTGTTGCTCCCTCCACTTTCTCCTCTTTGGCATTTTCCCCCAACTCCTAGAACAACTGGAACATAAGAGATACAATGCTAGCACACAATCAAGTAGCTATGTCAAGGCAAATCTCTTTGTCTACCCACCATGCATCACTTTCAATGACCATGACATATTTATTGTCTACCTACCCTATGCCAGACACTGGGCTAGACCATTTGGAAGTGTCTGGGAACAAAATGAGTAAATAGGTACTAGGAGAACATGTATTCCATCTGAAAGACAGGGGATGATATGTCACGGCATAAACTAGCACTGGCTGGTTACATGCAGATAATCGTGAGTGTCACAGGAAGGTAGTACCAATGAGGAGGATAAGGAGCCTCTTGGGAGAAAGATCTACTGAATCACTTCTTTTAGCACCTCCAAAACTATCTGCTGTCTTTGCCCTACTCTGTGTTCTACATGGACTGCACTAATAACCCTTCTTGGTTGCTCTCCCACTGGGTTGGTTAAAGGATGTCATTAGAAAAACAGTGAAAAAGTTGGGGCTGAGCAAATGTCTGATTCAGTGGCATGTTGCCACTCAAATATGAGAACCTGAATTTGGTCCCCAGAATTCATGCCAAACAACTGTAGTGGGGCTATTCCAAAAGCTGTTGCCTGTACATAGAATATGTTCTTCTAGATAGGTTACCTTGTCTGGCCTCAGTGGGAGAGGAGGCCAGCCTCAAAGAGACTTGAAGTGCCATAGTGAGGGGATACCCAGGGAGGCCCACTTGCACAGAAACAAAGGGGACTTTGGAGCGGGACAGGATTGTGGGAGCAGGTGACTGGAAGGGGGCAGTGAGAGGAATGTAAAGTAAATAAAAAAAGAAAGAAAGGAAGAAAAATAGTTAATCACAATTGTCAAAATAAATAAAACAAAAACAAAAACAAAAAAAGGCTGGGCATGGTGGCAGGCATTGGAAAAGCAGAGGTAGCTGGGTACCTGCCACGTACTGGCCAGGCAGCCTAACCTACTTCGTGGGTCCCAGTGCGCTAAGAGATCTTATCTCAGAAAACAAATTGGGTAGTGCCTGAAAAATATCCAAGACTGTCCTTTGGTCACCATCTGCGCGCGCGCGCGCACGCGCGCGCACACACACACACACACACACACACACACACACACACTTGACCAAGAACAATAAAACGTCATTGGTTTTATTAAGTCTACCATTACTTGTAAATTTCTTCTTTATTAAGCACCCAGCTTGCCATTTGAACATGCCACCTGCTTCCCACTGGACTCCCCACATGCGCAGTGATTGCTCCTGCAGAGAGTGGCCCTTGGGTAGAGCAGCCCTCCACTACTCCAGTGCCCAATTTGAAAAGAGAGAAGACATGGAACTAGCATGTTTCTCTACATGGGTTGTTCATGGTGTATTTCTATCTAACTTTTATCATGACCATAACACCCAAGAACAACTTAAGTGGAGAAAATTTTATTTGACTTACATTATTAGAGATGTCATCATGAAAGCATGTCATCAAAGAAAAAATTATAGCATTGAAACCAGGAAGGTGAGAAGACATGGGTTTGGAAACATGGCATTAAAAGCTTGCCATCTGCCACTCCTTCCTCTAGGTAGGCCTGCATCCTTAAATATCCACAACTTCCTAAGATAGTGTTATGAGCTGGAAACCAGGTGTATCAAGCATAACTCTGAACATACTCAAACCTAATAGTGTAAAAAGCTATTTCATTTTACTTAGCTCTTGTGTTCAATTTGTTATTTTACTCTCTCAAAATATAGTGAGAACTAACAAACAGCAGAGTGTCACAACACAGACCAACAATGGTTAGGAATGAGTTTACTTTTGATTATCCATTACAACTCACTGTTGTTACTTGTGTATATGCATATATGGAAAACATGTTTTTGCCACATGTGGCTTGTACTTGTGGTTATTATATACTGCATGAAGTCATGAGAACTCTACTCAGGTGACCTTTCTTAACCCTCAGGATAGAAATTGTCTGATGCTCTGAATAAAGTTGACTGTTTCATGAGACTTTAGTTCACCTCACTTTTAGGTTCCATTCTAGAAGAATAAACATCCGAGTTCTCACTTAGTTCTCTACTCTGAGGGGTAAGGCTTATAACTATGCAACAATTCAAAGAGAAGTTCCAAGATAATAAACCCAAAGCAATGTGGTAGTTCTGGTGGCACTGGAAAGGCACCATCAGAGACCTGAGAGAGGTAAGGACAATTATTTCTTCCACAACCCCTTCCGCTGTTTGTTTGGCTGTTACAGAAGGCAGATGGGTCTCAGAGAATAATTGTGGGTTGGCCCAGGCTTAGCTAGGTGATTATAGCAATCACAGCTGAGGTTTTGCATATAATAACGTCATTGGAGCAAATTAAAATCCAGTTTTGTCACCTGGTCTTCAACTATTGGTTTGAGAACATTCTCAAAAACATGCAGGAAATGTGGCTCTCAACCACCTTCCTTCCTTCATTCCACTGGTTCAACAAGCCATAACCACAGTGTCAAAGATAGAGAAATGAGACCTTAACATGGACTTTTTTCCTTGCAGCCATTTGGCTAGAACCACTGCTGACTGTCCAGCATTCCAATAGCTGAGACCAACTGTCCCCAGTAAATACACACTCCATGAAGAGGGGTAATCTGTCTTCATGGAAAGAAATTACATCATAAATATATATTTGTCTTCTATTCTTTTTTTTGTAATTTTTCTTTTATTGGAGGTTTTGTTTTTTGTTTTGTTTTTTGTTTTGAGTTTTCTTATTTATATTTTAAATGTTTTCCCCTTTCCCGGTTTCCCTTCCGGAAACCGGATATCCCGTCCCCCTGTTTCTCTGAGGGTGCTCTCTCACCCCACCTACCCACTCCCTCCCACGTTCGGTTGTCTTCTATTCTAAAAATTATTTTTGTTAACGTTAGTTGCTCCTTTAAAACACACACACACACACGTGTGTGTGTGTGTGTGTGTGTGTGTGTGTGTGTGTGTGTGTGTGTGTGTGTGTGTGTGTGTGTGTGTTATTAGTGAATTCAAAGGAAGCTGCATTGGGACTGGTAACACAGCCCATTCCCAGACCTTAAGTGTGGTAGCAGAAAGCTACATGCTACACTCCAGCCTCCTTTCTCAGAATTCTTAGGCAAGCATTTCTACTTTTGAACCAACAAATGCACTATCCTGTGATGTGGTTACAGTATGTCATGACCTTCTAAGGGTCTGATGTGGCAGTGAAAGTGGTGACAATGAAATTTTTTTCTTTCTTTTTTTTCTTTAATTATTCCCCCTCTTTTAGCATTGACTGTTCTTTTCAAGCCCTTGAGGCTTATGAAGGCCTTCAAACAGCCTGCTGAAGAGAAACCTTAAAAACTTACAACTTGTACCAGCTGCCAATATCTGGTGCCATCTTCCCTGTGAATGGAATATGATAAAGTCTATAATCCAAGAGAAATAAGAGTGACTGTATTAAGTATGATGATTGATATTCTAAGAGGTAAGCCTATCTCTATGCCATTTTGAGGCTCTTCATGTCATTGAACTTACAAAGAAAACTAGTGGTCTCTCTACGGGCTAGGAACCAACTTCTGAATAATACTTTAAGTCAATAACTAACTAAAAATACATTTAAATAAACTAGAGTCACCAATGTACCAGAAAAAGAGGTTGTTTGAGGTAAAGGGACATTTTATTACCTGTGATTTCTCCTTTAAAGAAGCAGAGGGCAAATATCCTAAGATGAGTAGATAATTACACTACCCCATCTCTTCCAAGGGCAGCTTCTGCCAAGATTCTCTTGTATTCTGGCATCCATTCTTTGGAATCTGTAAAGCTTCCATAGTCATCTCTGTAATTTGTTTTTCATATTCTACATAATCTTTATTCATAGTCACATCAGGGCTTGATGATTGGCCCATAAAGTAAACACAAGCCAAAAATCATATATGCTTTAGCCAAGACTAAAACAATTGCCAAAGTGTTTTGTTTGAGGAAGTAGCATTTTCTTTCTATTTGACACACTTTTCTGCTGCAGTCTATTTTGGTATGTGTTAAACATAATGATTCTGCACTAACATTATGTTGACTTGGCATTAACATAAGTCACCAACAAGTTCTCTATCCTGCTGTGTCTTCCAGATACATTATGGTTGCAGTTCAATAATGTCAAAATCACAGTCAGGAGTGGACAAGTAGTAATAGCAAAGAAACAACATGATTGGGTTATTGTGTTTTTGTCCATTGATAGAGCCAGAGGGGCTTGGCAAGTGGGAAGTCCAGCTGTCCTTTTTCTGAGATTAAAGAATGGCAACCATGAAATCCAGAAAGCTATACTTAGAAACCAAGGGCAAAAGAAATCTGTGATTGTATCAGCTAGAACTGACCTTTAACTGCAGGTTGTAGTGGCTGGAGGGCTAGTGTCAGTTTTAAGATAGAGCTATACCTATTCAGCTTTGTCCTTGTTAATCAGATCATATAGATTTAAATGGTCTTTACTGATTCTTCCTTTCCTACAAAGACAGTACTGCTAATTGGTTAGAGCTTTAATAAACAGTAGACTGCTTACTCTGGCATCTGCGGGCTATGGTCGTGTCTTAGGTTTCTATTGCTGTAATAAACACTATGACCAGAAGTAACATGCAAAAGGAAGAGATTATTTGACCTATGTATCCAAAATCACAGTCCACTGAAGGAAGTCAAAGAAGGACATCAAGGGGGCAGGAACCCAGAGGCAGGAACTCAAGGAGAGGCAATGGAGTAGTGCTGCTACTGGTTTGGCTTACTCAACTTGTTTTATTATGCAACCTAAGCCTACCTGCTCAGGAGTGGCACCACCCACAGTGGGCTAGGACCTCCTTCATCAATCATAAACAAACACAAGTCCAATATCTGATCTTCTCAGTTGAGTTTTCTTTTCCCAGATAACTCTTTCTTGTGACAAGTTGACAAAACAGCCAATAATAACCGAAATAGTCATTGAAATAATCATCACAAATTAGTAGTTTTCTCAAAAAAGGGGGATTCATATCTAGTTCATAAGGATTATATCTGGAGTAAAAGAGATTATTCTTATAAAGCATGTTAAATAGTACCTAATGCCTACCGGAACTCAGTATACAGTAGTGACAGCTAGGATATTGGTAGTGGTAATAATATTGATGATGAAGGCAATTTCCATGCTGCAGAAGGACAAACAATTCAAGTAGTCTTGAAACTTCTCTCCTTTTTCAAATGGTTTTCCTTCCTTTACTGAATGAGAGCATCATTAAGAGAATCCAAGATGATACAACTGAGAGGCATATATCGAAGTCATTGATATCATACAGTGTAAGGTAAGGTAGAGCTGTATTTCATAGTAATAAAAACTCTCAGAAAAATGGCCAGAGGTACAGAAACAAGAACTAGAAAATGGAGAATGAGAGAAGACTGGAAGAGATCCAGAAGGCTATTTCCAAATCCAGAGTAGGAGCATTTAAGGACAATATTAGAAGGGGAACCCTTTCAGATGAAGACTGAGACTGCTGACTGGAAGGAAGAAATTTCAGTCTCACCGAAGGAGCAGTTCAATGATAATAACATACACCATCCAGGGCTCCATTAAAGAAACATTTCCACTAGGGTACAAGTACTGGTTGTACATTTCAATCATTGACAGTGATATAACAATTTGTATTACCATGTTACGGAACTTGTAGGTAATTGGTTTGCACAGTTGAGGAGACTGACTTAGCAAGCCCTGAGTCCATAGAGTAGGCAAATGACAAACACAATCAGGAGAGAATGTCATGGATATAAGTTGACTTTATCTCAGGCAGGTAGTAGGAGCAGAAGATCTGAGAGGAAAAGAGGGCTACTTCAGAGCTGGTATGAAGCTCACAGCTGTTTTTTGGTCTCTAGCTCAGGAAAGTCCAAAGCTATCTTTAAATCTTTCCCATTAAGTCTGGTCTGCTCAGGATCATCTCTTCCTCTCTTTTTGTTTCTTTCTTTTGTTCTTTAAAATGAGTCAACTGATGGAACATTTCATACATGTAGAATCTTCCCACTCAACATCTATATTATTGTTGGTTGGTTTTCTAGGAGACCATAGTAGCTGGTTGCTGCCTCCTTCTGTCTGTGGCACCTGCATGGGAGCTGATAGGGTGGGGTAAGAACCAATAGATACAAGACATGAAATTAAACTATGGGGATACTGCTTTGTTGCAAGTAATAAAGATGTTTAGCTCTGCCCTGGAGTCCTATGTATTTTTACCAGCATCTATAAAATAACAACTATAGGCTAACATTCACTTTTAAGCCAGGTAAACTCTAAGACCTCCTGCAACTCTTGGTGCATAGGTAAAGCAAAATAAAGTTTTAGGAACCCAATATTTCCTAAACATTAGTCTTTTAAAATAATGAATTATATTTTTTAAAAAAATTTATTCATTTTGTATACAGCATTCTTCCTGCATGTACACGTGTAGGCCAGAAGAAGGCACCCGATTTTATTATAGATGGTTGTGAGCCACCAAGTGATTGCTGGGAATTAAACTCAGGACCTCAGAAAGAGCAGATAGTTCTCTCAATCTCTGAACCATCTCTCCAGCTCAACATAGACATTTTAATGTTAATTGGTGTGTGTGTGTGTGTGTGTGTGTGTGTGTGTGTGTGTGTGTGTGTGTGTGTGTGTGTGTGTACATGCATACATGCAAGCATGTATACCACAGAGGCCAGATTAATGTGACTGATCCCTTGGAGTTCTAATTAGTCTGGTTGTGAGCCTCTTGATATGGCTGCTGGTTACCTAACTTGAATAAACAATGAGAAAGACTGTGAGCCTTTGTGCCATCTCTCCAACCCTGAAAGCACTAGACTTTACATATAATAGAAAACTGTACACAAATAAATGGATTTTGTTTAAATAAACTCTGGTTTTTTGAAACCATTGCTTGGTTCTTACAATCTGGCAAGAAAACTAGACATATATGTTTATATAATATCTATATCTCTATACATCTCTACACATATATATGTGTGTATTTTTTGTATGTGTGTGTGCATGTACATGTGTGAGCACAAGCATGCACACTTCATGCACACCACATGGGTGTAGTCCCTGAAGAAGACAGAAGGATATGACTGATAAATATATATTTATATAACTCTCAAACTGAAGCTTCAGAGAGCCTATCTGGATGTGATGTTTTCTAGTAATCTGGTTATAGAAGACTTGCCCTTGAATACAAGCTCTCGATCTTATTTTCTTCAAATACAAGAAAAGGACAGCAACATTTGACTCTTGCAGTTGACTCAAGGTAGATCATGTTGAAGACAACTTGTGATGCTGGGTCCCCCTCTCTTCTCTTTCATCCTTTCTACTTTATACACAGCTGTAGCGTTTCACTAGGATTATATGTAATTTACTTGAACCAATTACATTCAGAACAAAATGTGTTCTTCAGATATTTTAAAGATCAATTTTTATTTTGCTTTCTTGACCAAGACAGCTCAGTCAGTTAGCAGGGGCTCGAGGGAGGGAGTGGGGATTAAAAAGAAAAAAGACAATTAGACAAAAGTACAACATGACTCCAGCCAGTGCTGAGGCCGAAGCAGCTTTATTTCTTCTCAATCTGCTTTTATATCAATCTAGGTACATTCAAAGAACACAGTCAGTTCTCAGATCAAAGATAAAGTGATTAAGCGAGGTAAAGGTCAAAGAGATCATACCAGGTAGCAATCAAACAAATCAATAAGGCTCCCAGAATCACTGGGTCTGGGGGCTTAATAGGATTATCAAGACAAAATGGAAGTCACACATTCCTTGGCTGTGTTTACCTTGACACTTGCATTAGACCAAAAGTGAATATTCTTATCTGAGCCTACTTCCCTGAGCCCAGTGACAGGTACTTGCCAAAATTTCTGAGTGGCACCAAAAGATTTAACATTTCCCCTTTTTTATTTCATAAATAAGATTGCTTCTGCCTTAAGTTGTTCTGACAAAAGTGTCTTCATTTCCCATCATGGAATATGTATTTTCAAAAGCAATGCTATTCTGTCATAGGTTGATAAGGCACTGTACAGAAACCTACCTGTTGTGGACTAATGCCTGTCAAATTAATAACTCTATTCGAGAATCCATTTTTGGTTTTAAGCAATGTATTCTGGTTGCCAACATATTGATGTTGTTAAAGGCAAGTTTTATTACAATGGGCAGGAATAGAAATATTCCCAGTACAAGAATGGCTAACATGATCAAGCTATATAAACCATTTTAGAAGTATGACCAAGATAGAAATACTGTTTTTAAGCCATGAGTAATTTCACCAGAAATCTGCAGAATCAAAGCTCAGCGCACTAGCATTCTTTAAATTCATAATCTCAGTATGCAAAGTTAAAACATCCAGAGGTGTTAGAATTATAAAAAATACCTTGCAAGTGCCTTTGAACTTTTCACCAATTATATTGACTATCATTGTAAATTCTAGAAGTAATACAAACCCATCGGTATTTAGCATGGCACTTGAGATGGCTTCTTATTTTTAAACTCTGAACCCTCTCTCCAATAATTTGAATTGTATCATAAAGAGCGTCAATCCATTGTTCCAAACTCCTATCTATCTCCTCTTGAATACTCGGAGCATTAGTAACATTTTTTGCTAAATGATTAACAAAAGTAGCTGTCTTAACTTCTTGTGTCAAAGCAATTGCAGAAGCAGTGGTGTGAGCTCTTAATGTAATTAGAGCTGCTAGACCAGGAATTATTAAACCCACTACCCTCTTGTTTCTGAGTAAAGCCTGACTCACTTCTTCTAATATCTGCAAGCTTTTTCAGAATACCATGGTCCTGTAATACTCACAGGGAATAAAACAAAAGCTGGTTGATAGATCACCATAACAGACATGTCAGATTTTAATACATTAACACAATTAGAAAGTGTACAAATCAATATAACTTACATTAAATATCATATAAGAAACAAAAGTAATTTGAACATGACCAATTAATAAAAGATTAGGAGTCTTAACACATGCCATAACATTTTTTCAAAATCCAGATTCTGTTCCAACTTTATCCACTGCAATCATAATATCATATAAGACAGTTGTCAGTTTTCAAACATGTCCCTGAAAATGTCCAGAACCAGCCTTCTGAATGAAGAATGTCATTTTTTTCTAATATTGGCTTACAGACCAGTCGATAATAAGTCAGAATAACTGTTCACATTAAAGGAAAGATAAGGTTATTAAACTTCTCTTATTTGATTAGCATTTTGAAGTCAGTTTCCATAGTCTCCAGGTTCTCTGTCCCACAAGGTCTAAAAGCTTGAAGCAGGGTAGCTTGTCCAATCTCTGATATAGGCAAGCAAATGTGGGTCAGGAACATATGTTCAATACAGCTTCCCTGTCACCATTGTCAGGACACTCAGCAAGCTCACAGGTCAGCATCATTTTTGTCCTAGCATCAGCATGTCTCACCAATCGCTCCAGAAGCTACTGTGCTCCTTCAGCATCCTGTGGAGAAAAAAACCACAAACTTGCCCTCTTCCCCATATTAATACAAGCTTGGGATGATGTCATATGCCAATAAGTGGATCCTTCCATTTCACCTAGGCATAAGTATGCCTCTTACTTCTTAAGAGGGATCAGACATTCAGGACAAGTCTTTACAATTTGATGTGCACATTCTCTAGAAATACCGAATTGTTGTCTCAAGCTATTACTATTTTGATGATGTAAAGAATGAGATTCTTTGACTAACTGTTCCTGTATAAGGCCTATAGTCTGCCTGGTATACAAATGTCCTGTGGCTTTGCTCTTACTAAGAGGTGTGGGCAATCCAGTATGAGCTCTTAAATGTCCTACAAAGTAGGGAACAGTAAGTTCTCTTAAATTAAGTTGTATTTGCATACATAATTGCAAAATTTGAGAATTAGTAGTATCTAAAAAGGGAGCAGTTTCAAGCAATTGTAAACCATGAACTATACATTGGCTATCAGTATACAAATTAAAAACTTGGTTTTTTTAACATTTCAAAAGCAGCGGCTACAGCACGCAATTCACTTGTCTGTACTGAAGCAGGGGGAAAGTGAAGAGAATAAACTTGTGATCCAATTACATATGCTATTTTCCCATTAGATGAGCCATCTGTAAATACAGTAAGCACATTCTCTATTGGAAATATGAGCAAATTTACAGTAAATACAAAAGCATGCATAGAGGCAAATGGTAACAACTTATCCTTTGGATAATGATGATCAATTTTGCCTGAAAACTTTGCACATGAAATAGGCCAAATATCAGTATTCTGCAATAACCAATTTAATTGCTGTCTAGAATAAGGAATAAATATTTCATCAAGTTCTTTCCCAAAATACTTTCGTGATTCTAATGTACAATTCTGTACCAACACAGCAACAGCTTCAGAACAGGGTGTTAAAACTTTCTTTGGAGATGAAGAAAGATAAGTCCACATTAATGGGTCCTTTGCCAAAGGACTGTTGTGGGTACAACCAGCCAAAAATTGATCATAGTCTATATATTGTATCTGTTATTATAATAGCTTCCTCTACTTTCTGAAAAGCTAGTCATCCCTCATCAGTTTAGTGTTGAGGGTTACTAGGATTTGCATCCTCCTTGAGAATATCAAACAGAGGCTTAAGTTTTCTTGTGGTGAGCTTAAGGTGAGGTCATAGCCAATTAACATCTCCTAGAAGCTTTTAAAAATGACTTAAAGTAAGTAAACTATCTTTTGTTATTTGAATTTTCTGTGCCATAATTTGTTCAGGATATAACCTATGTCCCAAATATTGAAAAGGATATTGTCTCTGAATCTTTTCTAGAGCAGGAACTACTCCCAAAACATTTAAAGCTCATTGCATAAGAGCAAAAGTTTATAGTAAAACTCCTTCAGAGAAATCAACTAATAAAATACTGTCCATATAATAAATAATATACACTGAAGGATTCGAAGTCCTAACTTCTTGTACTGAAGCAGCAACAAACTTTTTATATAGTGAAGGGCTATTAGCCATTCCCTGAGGCAAAAATTTCCAATTGTTCATTAAAATTGCAAGCAGACAAGCTAAATGCAAACCTTTTACAGTCATGAAGATGCAAAGGAATAGCATAAAAACAATCTTTTAAACCTGTAATAATTTTATACATATTTTTGGAATGGCAGCTGGAGTAGGTAAGTCAGGTTGTAATGCTCTCAGAAGTTCTTAACTTCACTAACCTTTCATAAATCTTGCAGTAATCTCCACTTGCCTGATTTCTTCTTAATTACAAATATGGGTGAGTTAAAATCTTGAGCTTATGATTGAATTGTAAACTGCAACTAATGGAACATTGGCAGTTTAACTATAATTTTTAAGTTTCTTTTGCAATACTAGAGTACAATCATAATTTTGGAGAGCAAAACCCAATTTTAACAATGTAACAACCTTTTCCCTCTAAAATCAATACCAAGTACATTACTTTCACATTACAAAGTTTGGCTACCAGTTCTTATATACGAATGCATGATGGTGTAGCTTTTAACACCTCATTATTTTAAATTGTATCTTTTATGTCTGTTTTCTAGGACAAGAATTACATAAAATATTATCCCAATTTTTGGGTATCTATAGAGACCTGTTTCCCTAGGTTGGCTCATTCTATGTGTTGTTGTCTAGAATGACCCCAACCAAGTTACCAGTTTTAAGCCAACTTTATGTTACCAACATTACAAATTTCTAAATCATATACCCAATAACTTATACTATAACCAAGATATACAGAACATAATTATACAAATAAGACTGACCAGAAACAAATGTGGAGTGAGTGCCCACACACACATCTTATATGTTTAGACTAGGCAAAATTTTCTTACTTTTTCTAACTGTAATTTCAAGGCAAGGGAGGAACATCTCGTCACCTGCTGAACCCAATAAATATAGTCACGGATATTTGTCTAAGAAAAACAGCTATCAACTCCCTTACCATAGAAGCTAAGAAACTGCAGGCCCAGCTGTGCTTGACTCCTAGCTATAGGTGCAAGTCAACCTATGAGTTGTGCAAACTGAGATTGCTTTTTTTTTAAATGAGTTAAAACTAAATCAATGGGTGAATGACCAGCATATAAAGTTTTAACCATTTTTTCTTTTGAACATGAAACACAGAGCAACAATCAAGCAATGACACAAAAACACAGACACAAACTAACCGACATGGACAGATTGGTGCGCCAAGGGTAAACAATAGACAAGAGAGGGAAAAGAACTAGCTGTGCCACCAAAGGGACCCAAATACCCTACCTAAGGGACCCAGACTCAGTATTCCTCCAGCAGGAGCCGGGAAGGAAGCAGGATGTTTCCCAACCTCCTTCTGTCCCTAGGAGAGCTCTGAAACAGCGTGTGTTTGTTTTTCTCTTTCGCTGAATCATCCTGGACCAGGGAGAAGACTGTTTTTCTGAAACCCATTCTCTCTCTCATGTCCAGGGTTAAACAATCTCTAATCAATGTCCAAAGACCAAAACCATCTATGTGAATTATCTTTGCTCCTCTAGATTTTAGCATGCCTTTGAGCAGAATTACATAAAGCATTCTACCATTACCTATCCTTACAGTGTTTACTCACTGCTGGCCCAAATCTTCTTTATTTTCCTTTGCTTTTGCTGCCTTTGCACGCACTTCCTTTTCCCATGTTGTCCTTCACTGTATTCCAAGTACTTGAGGTGCCATCTGACTAAGCCAGCTCAGTCAGTCAACAGGATGTCGAGGGAGGGAGTGAAGATTAAAAAGAAAAAAGACAATTAGACAAAAGTACAACATGACTCCAGCCAGTGCTGAGGCTGAAGCAGCTTTATTTTTTATCAATCTGTTTATATATCAATCTAGGTAATTCAAAGAACAGAGTCAGTTCTCAGATCAAAGATAAAGTGATTAAGCAAGGTAAAGATCAAAGAGATCACACCAGGTAGCAATCAAACAAATCAATAAGGTTCCCAGAATCACTGGGTCTGGGGACTCAATAGGATTATCAAGACAAAATGGAAGTCACACATTCCTTGGATGTGTTTACCTTGGCTCTTCCATTAGACCAACTGTGAATATTCTTATCTGAGTACTTCCTTGAGCCCAGTGACAGGTACTTGCCAAAATTTCTATGAGTGGCACCAAAAGCTCACCATACTTTCTCAGGATTCTGATACTTAAGTACTATCCCTTTCCTTTCAAGTCTTTTTCAGCCCAGGAGATTATTCCTCCTCCTCCTCCCCCCCCCTCCCCCCCCCCGTCCTCCTCCTCCTCCTCCTCCTCCCCCTCCTCCTCCTCCTTCCTTCCTCCTCCTCCTCCTCCTCTTCCTGTTTCCTCCTCTTCTTCCTCCTCCTCTTCCTCTTCCTCTTCCTCCTCCTCCTTTTCTTCCTCCTCTTCCTTCTCTCCCTCCTCTTCCTCCTCCTCCTTCTTTTCCTCCTTCTCATCATAATCACCCTCATCATTAATTGTGTAATTTTCTGGATAAATGCCATTTGCAACTACTTAACATTTTATAGAGTATTCACACTATACTGACATGTGACACAGCCATCTAACAGGCCTTCACTATGCAGGCCTTTACAATGGACCCCAAATGCTGCTGGGATAGTTTGGATCTCACATGTCTTCCAAAGGCCCATATGCTAAGGGGTCTATTGGTGGCTTGTAGAAATGGTGGAGCCTTTAGAAGGTAAAGCCTAGGCAATTATGTCTCTAGGAACACAGCTGCTCCTCACTCTTTTTCACTCCTTCGTGCTGCCATGGGTAAGCAGCCTTCCCTACCATGTGGTCCTATCATAGTGTTCTGTGCTACCGCAGGCCCAAAACAATATGATCAAGTGCCCTGCATGATACCCTTAAATCAAAATAATTCTCTCTACTTTCAGCCAAGGTCTCATCTTTGGTATGGGGCAGAGATGGACAATGATTCAGAACTTCTGACTCTAGGCCTCTTCTGCTCTTCCTCTGACCAACAGACTCCATCCATTTTCTTCTATCCTGTCTGTTTTCCTCATGTTGGAACATGGTTTTCAAGGTCTCCTTATGATATTCTATTGTTTCCAAGAGTCTCTTTTTTTTTCAATAAATATCTCATTTTTGAAAGATTGAGAGTCATCAAGACAGCTTAGGGTACTTGCCACCAGACTTTATGGCCCAAGTAAGAATACTAGAAATTTCAGAAAAGCAGGAAAGAACCTACCACCCCCAAATTGAACTCTGGCCTCCAAGCATGCAATGTGGCAGAGGTATGTCCACATACATACACACAAAATAAATAAAAATAATAACTTTTAAAATAAAAGATTTCAGAAGGCTGGAGAGATGGCTCAGCTGTTAAGAGCACTGACTGCTCTTCCAGAGATCCTGAGTTCAATTCCCAGCAACCACATGGTGGCTCACAACCATCTGTAATGGAATCCGATGCCCTCTTCTGGTGTGTCTGAAGACAGCTATGGTATTCTCACATACATAAAATAAATAAATCTTTTAAAAAGTAGAAGATTTCAAAGATCAGTTGGATCACATATAGAGACGGGTGCTTGGTGGCATTAGGCAGCAGCTGGGGCAAATGGCTCTGTGTTCTCTTTGGAAATTTCTCTGCCTCTTTCAGTTCTAGAACATATGCTTCCTTTTGCAGAGCAAGAGTGGCCAGCAACAGGCTGCACCCACATCCCTACACCTGCTGCTGTAGAGCAAAAGAGAGGAAGTTATTTCCTACATCTGTCCAACAGATCTGTCAGTAGATCTGTTTGTCCATTCAAGGGATCTAATCAGGGCCCACTCACAGATCTGTTTCTTTAACCAGAAGAAAGGGTTCTATGTATGGCCCCTCTCATGGTCATATGACTGACATGGGGAATGCCTATGTTAAAGGAGAGGCTTAAGGGAGGGGATGCCTGGGAGCAAAGCAGAGCAGAAGAAAAACCCAAAGATTTGCCAAGCAACCTACAATACTCAATTGTCACAGATTACTCAAGTTCTAATTTACTAACACAGAAAGATTTTTCAGAATTTTCACAAGACTTTATTACTCACAGTAGAGATTATTCACTGAAGTTCATGTGATTTAATACCCCTAAAAACCTTTATATAAAAATAAATTAGAACTTGTGAGAGAAAGTATTTGTCAGACCACACATGCTGATTTAGAACTCAGAAAATGTGGTCCTTGTCATAGATAAAAACAGCAGACCATGGGCAGCAGGGTCTCTGTCATCCTTCCACCTGTCCAACTACAGGGCTCTGCTTCTTGGCGAAGGCAGCCGGCTTGAGCACTCATAAATATATATTTAATGATGAAACAGTTATGTGATGCCAAGGAGACTTTGAATGACTAAATTTACAATAAATCTTAATACCTACAGAAGAAAGGGGGCAGAAAGGAATGAAGAATGCTGTGCAAGTTGAGAAGACATGTTCCAAAAGAATGAAACCATGTGTGCTAAGACTCTTGTCCGTTTCCCTCTGCAGTGAGACTGGTCGCAGCCATTTTAGAATTCCAGCTTAAGGGAACAGAAAATGAAAAGGGTTGAACCACACCATTTCTGATTAGGCATGGAAAGCACAGACTCCACTATGTTACTGTCATAATCTGAAGAAAATTTTACTTCTTACCTGGACAAGACCAACAGAAAACAGTGAATTGGATACTGTGGACATTTTGCCACAGAATGAGAGGAAGAACTGATTAGGTTTCTATTGGGTAACATGTAACATGATAATTTAAACATTATCATTAAATCAATTTGATGTCATTAATAAGTGACAGATCTAGGACTGGGGAGGTGACTGAGCAGCTAAAATGAAGACCTGTGTTCAAATCCTCAGAAACTACATGAAGCTGGGCACAGAAGTTCCAGGTTATAGTCTTACTCTTCCTAGGCAAGATGAGGGGGGAGACAAGTGAGCCCACTAGACAGCCTGGCACACACAGCAGCAAAGAACAAATCAGAGACCCTTTCTCAAACAAGGCAACTTTGACACTTTAGGCTGTCCTTTGATTTTCACATGCATCCACTCTGTATGACCACACTCACACATACATTACACACCTTGTACACATTCTCTCTCTCTCTCTCTCTCTCTCTCTCTCTCTCTCTCTCTCTCTCACACACACACACACACACACACACACACACACACTTCTCTTACTTACACATAGTGACTAATTTCAAAGATGCAAAATATGTCATCAGAAAAAAAAATACATGTGCTAGACTAACAAGTAGGGGCCCATGTAAGGTGCATTTCAGTATAATGCTGGCTCTGGGAAATTAGAAGAAAAATAAAAATTCAATTAAATTTGGAGCTCTTTTGGAAATCCAGATGGTTTCATGTTTGTCTTCCTGTGAGGATGGACAGAGAAAGAACATTGGGGTGGGGTTGGGATTCTAATATTACCTGGCAAAAGCATGAACAAAAGTGGTACTCACCAAGACACCAAATGCAAACGGGCACGTAAGTGTTGGACAAAAGGAAATTCACTGAGTGAATTAGTTTTACCCTATTGAAGTCCAAAGAATTATCTTCTTGAGATACAGTTGGGAGCATGCCCACTGCGACAGTTGTGAAAAGCTGTTAAAATGACGATGCCAAGTCAAAGAGCACATGCACTGTAAACTGTGTCCACTTACCTCTCTCAATGTTGGGGCTCCTTCTGGCTTGTGCAGATTTTTAGGCAAGCTGCCACAGTCTCTGTGAGTTCCTATGCACATGAGTCCTGTGGTGCCTGGAAGACACTGTCCTTGGAGTCATCCCTTAGGCTTGGCATTCAGGGCTCGATGGTGAGCATGGGAGGGGAGTCCTGGCACAGTGCTGGGGCTGGATAAATGGAGATAAAGAATGGGCACAGGACTCCAGACACAGGGTGCTCTGTTTATTTTAATACAGAGGTATTGACAATAAATGACAACAGAGAGCAATTACTGAAGGAAACAAGCAGAGAGAGGAAGGAATCTAACAAGATCCTGGATCCAGTCAAGGGATTAATCAGTGGCAGAAGACAGACTCATTGACTTAAAACAATGACTTTTCCCTTTGACTGGGCTATATAGAGACAATGCCAGAGAGAAGAGAGTGAAAAAGTCATCCCAAAGGTGCAACTCAGCAAAACAAAGGCTGGAAAGCCAGCACAGGCCCAAGGATTGGGAAAACTAGAGTCTGGTATAAGACACAAGCTAAAACCTAGAAGGAATCAGTAAATTTAACCATACCAAAAAATTGCATCTCTCTCTCTCTCTCTCTCTCTCTCTCTCCATATATATATATATATATATATATATATATATATATATATATATATACATATATGTGTGTGTGTGTGTGTGTGTGTGTGTGTGTGTGTGTGTGTGTGTGTGTGTGTGTGTGTTAAAAATTCAAACCAAAACAACAAAACCCCAATTAGGACAATAAGTGCCAAAGACAAAACAAAAGACATTATTTCTCTGACCCCACCCACTGCCCCTGGTTGCTACAGTCTGTTGGTTGCCTCTTCCACACAGATTCCATTGGGGAACATTTGTTTCCCTCTGACAGAGTGTAGCTTCTTGTTCAGGGGTGGGATCCTGTGTCCACTTACCTCTCTCAATGCTGGGGCTCCTTCTGGCTTTTAGGCAAGCTGCCACAGCCTCTGTGAGTTCCTGTGCACATGAGTCCTGTGGTGTCTGGAAGACACTGTCCTCGGAGTCATCCTGAGGTTCTTTAATCCTTTTGCCTCTTCTTCTGCATAGATCCCTGAGCCTTGAAGAGAAGGGTTTAATGAAGACATCCCATTTAGGACTCAGCACTCCAAAGTCTCTCACTCTGCACATGGTTCAGTTCTGTGCCTTCACATTCAAACCATCTATGGCAATCGGAAGCTTTTCTTAAAGAGATTCTCTGAGAGAGAAGATAATCTATGAGTATAGTACTATGTCATTGGGAGTCTTTTTATATTGTTGTGTTCCTTAGTGGAATAATACTAGTAGGGTTTTTCTCCCCTAGGACCATGATTTATCTAGTTTCAAGTTCTTGGCTACATGGAGTTAGGTGGATTGGGAGGTAGGAGGGAGTAGGAGGAGAAGGAGAAATATGATCAAAATATATTATATGAAAAAGTAAAAGAGCTTCAAGACTGCTTTTAAAAGGATGAACTGAAATAATGTCACCTGCTCGCTCCCATCCCCCAGTGCATGCCTCAAGCGTGTTCTGGAGTCAATCATGGCCTCTCTGACTAGGGTCTGTTTTCCGTCTGTGTACCTTGGCTGATTTCCTAACCTTCCGGGCGCCACCTCAGCTGCTGTAGCATTTCCCTGGGGTACTTTTAGGTATCTGCCTCCTGGTTCCTTATGCTCTTTCCTCATATCAATAGTCCGTGCATCTCAGACAGCGCCTTATGGCATCCAGCTAGCTAATGCACAGCTTGGAGAGCGTAAATATAAATACGCATAACAAAGTGCTTCGGAAACCTGCAGATTTTATCTGCCGAAAGTCTGCGAGTCCATCAGTTTGCTCCATCCTGAACCTGTAAGAATGGAATATGATTGGCTCCCAGACCAAGTGATGACTGGAAGAGTCTCTGAGTATAAAGTCCAAATCGGCCTCGCCTTTCCAGGCGTTCTTGCTTTCTCTGTGCTCTTGTACAGCTATTACTATCAAGTGAGAGAATCAGGAATAAGAAAACATCACAAAAGAAAAGGAGGGGGCTTGGAAGCTTTGGAGACAGTGGTGCGCCGTGTGGGAAGGATAGAGCTTGACAGGCACAGCAGTGAGGAGGAACAGGCAGAAGTCCGGCCACTATGGGCTCCCGCACCTCACTTTAGATTTTGCTCAGTCACTTTTACCAGGTTTGTTGGGGGAGGGGGGTGTTTGCTTGTTTATTTTGTTTTCTTTCTTTTTGTCTTACGATTACAACAGTAAGAATCTAGATTGACGAATTTCTTTCTGTTTCCCCATCCTCTCTCATTCCCTTTGGTTGTTTAAACATTCAGAAATTTTTAAAATCTCATTCTGTTTTTAATTTGTAGATTTTAAAATGCTTCTCAGTTTTGTTACCTCGGTTCCTTACCTTGCCGTGCACTGCTTACATGTTTCCTTTTTATCTTCATTGATATTTCTTTTCTTGAGAATATACCCTTTCATTTAGCTATTTACATGATTTTTGAAAACTTCACCTTGCATCCTAGACACTGTGACTATAAAATTGTGCTATTAGCACCAACAAGGAATACATTTGCTTGACAGCCCTACTTCTTTGGGGTGTCTGCTGTTTCCTGACTACCCGTCTTTTCTCTGTACCCGAGTTCCTTTTTAGCCACACTGCACATATGAGACTCTACAGTCAGCCAGTACCCAGGGCTCTGGGTTAAAGCTGCTCTCTGACACTCTCATTTCTAGCATCCTTGCTTTCCCCAGGAGCTTTGATTCATTTGGATCTAGGTCCCTGTTCCTCAGACCACAAGGGCTGTAAGATTTTTCTATTGGTGTCAGCTATCCTGTGAGGCACAATGAATACATAGACTGCAAATGAAATGAATTCAGTTTCCCTGCTCTCCCAAATCAAATGCTCCTTTTCAAATGCCTTAAAGGGCCTGCCTTGGCATTTTGTCTGGAGCTTTTCTTTATTATATTCAGAAAGGTCAGTCTGGAAGGATCAATGAAGTCGTTAATGGCACAAAATTAGAAACAAAAACAAAACAACACTGCCGTTGTCATGAGGTTTATTTGAAGCATGAATCAGCATAACAAAACAGAGGGCAGAGGGAGGAAGGGACCAACATTGCCTGATCTTAACATCTACAAGCTTTCCAGTAAAAGCCACCCTTGGCTCTTCCCTCACAGTGTCTTGGATATCTCTCCTCTTACAGAGGAGCCCACTGAGCTGCACGGGTTTATAACTCACAGACTAGGATGTGTGGAGTACTCAAGTGTAAAAACACCGCTCTCCAAATTTACCTCGCTTCCTCGGCGTCCTGACACATGGCACTCTTTACAAACTTGTAACAGCATCACTCGAAATTGGGACAGTTTCTTTGTTCCCCCTGCAATATAAAATTGAAATATTTCCAATGAAAATTATATTCCTGAAGTGTAGTCGAACTACTTTAGCCAAATCTTTAAAATTTCCCTTTATAAATTTTCCTGTTTCACCAGGAAGAAATGTTTAAAATCCTATACATATCAGATTTAATTAAGCCAAGAAAGCAGGGAACCAGCAAAGTATGGGAAACGAAATTTGTATTTCTTCATTATGGAAATAAAACTGAACTATGAAAGGAGGAACAGAGATAAGAAGCAGTTTTCAAATGCTACCTCACATTCCCTTCCCACTGAAACACCATAGGGTCCTGTGGGCTCACCATGTATAAGAACAATGGCTCCAGGCTTCACTTTTGTTTCTTTTAAAATAGAAGTACAGTTTACCTTACTCTCTGGGCCTCAGAGACGATAAAAAAAAGAAGAAACCAAAAGGGGACAGTATCCCATGCAGATGAGGAATGTTGAAAAGAACCAAATGTCTCTGGTGACACTGAAACAGTTCATGACAAAGTTGTCATGAACTCCAAGTCAAGTACTTGTTTTTTGAAGAGCACCCCATTGACTGTGGTAACCAAGGAGCATGGAGAGGAGGAAGTCACAGGCTGTTTGGGAGTTATGCTGCTTCAGCAGGAATGAAACAACCTGCAGGGCACTGCTGCGTCCACCATCTTCCGGCCTCAACTCTGTCACTTGTTTCTCTGACCACTGATGTGCTTTGGGTGTGGAAAATGTCTCCCAGAGGCCCGTGCTTTAAAGGCCTTGTTGCTAAGGTTGTGCCATGCCATGGAACCTATAGGAGCTGGAATCTAGTGGGAAGTCTTTAGGTCACTAAAAGCGCGCCCTAGAAAATGATTGTGGGGCCCTTTCCTTTTCCTGCTTCCTGGCTTACGATGTAAGGGTTTTGTTCCCTCTTGCTTTTATAAGCAGTCCAAAGCAATGGGGCCACTCTGTCTTGAATGGAACCTCTGAGAAAGTTAGCAAATCTTTTCTCCTTGTAAATTAATAGTCTCGCATGCTTACAGTTACACAAAGCTGCCTGATACAACTGTGTCCATGTCTGCTTTCGCAAACTTCTTTACAGATATTTATACTTCGTAGCTACTGGAGATTCTGTTGATGGGTTAGCCTTTAGGATTCTTTCCTTCCCTCATTCATTCCATAAATAATGGAAATGATCGTAGTACTAGGTGCCACTTTCATGGTGCCTACCATGTGCCACTCACTGCCTCAAGTGCTTTGCGTGAGTAAGTCATTTAATTAGTTTAGTTTGATGTGAGCCTGAGGACAGGAGCTTGGGACTTGTCCTTCACATTGTAACCTGAGCTCCTCCCACAGCTGTAGATACAGGAAGGCGCTCCATAAATATATATTTTTGAAGTATATGTGTAACTGTTATGCTTTGCACTGAAATCTCCAGAAGTTTTAGTTAACCTGATTGTCACTCAAACATCAACAGCCATTACCAGCTGTGTTTTCTAGAGTCACTCTGTGAAGGTCAGGCCAGAACTGGAGGTTTGATGTTTTCTTCAGTGACTTCAGATTGCTGGGCTGTGATCCCATGAATATGGCAAGACTATAAAACATTTTATGACCTACAATTTTGTGGATGGAAACTGATTATGGCATGAACAATCCAATCCGGACGGCAGTCAACTTCATATTCATTCTCAGTCCTGTTTATGAAGCTCAACACATGATGAAAATGGCACTTAGATGCTTCCCAGGTGAGTGTGAAAAAAATCCAAAAGGAGCTCATGTCTTCCTTCATGTGGCTGCTAGCATCTGTGAGGGAAAGGAAGCATTAATTCGTGTCAACTAGGATGAAGGAGTGGTGCTATGGAATGTTGGGGATTGGGTTCTTCCCGCTACAATCACCTAGCTCCAACAGAGGCACAGGGCTGGAGAGACGGGCTCCATTGCATCCATTGTACTCAAAAGATCCAGGCGTGGTAATAATTTCCCTATTGAAATTGAGAGTTGTATAATGATATCTTTTAAAGTGTCATTTAAAATGAGGAATTATAGAAAGAATCTATATATCTCTAATGCAGGGAGTTGGATACACAAGCCATGAAGGATTTATACAATCAAATGTTTTTCAGAAATAAGAAATGATAAGGCGAGGCAGGCAATTACCAACAAAGGTATTTAAAAACATTGTTAAAAGAAAACAAGCTATAAAGTGTGCATTTGATTAGCTTGTCCCTAGAAACTATGCCTCTTTCCCCTTCTCTCCCACTAGCACTATCGCCCTTCAGGTGTAGGGCAACACGGCAAACTGTAAAGCCTGGTTATCGCCATGGGCAAAGATTATGTGTCATTTTAGGTTTTATTTCTCTTGTCTTTATCTTTAGGTTTTTGTATTTTTTTTTTTTATTAACTTGAGTATTTCTTATATACATTTCGAATGTTATTCCCCTTTCCCGGTTTCCGGCAACATCCCCTCCCCCTCCCCTTCCTTATGGGTGTTCCCTCCCACCCTCCCCCATTGCTGCCCTCTCCCAACAGTCTAGTTCACTAGGGGTTCAGTCTTAGCAGGACCCAGGGCTTCCCCCTTCCACTGGTGCTCTTACTAGGATATTCATTGCAACCTACGAGGTCAGAGTCCAGGGTCAGTCCATGTATAGTCTTTGGGTAGTGGCTTAGTCCCTGAAACTCTGGTTGGTTGGCATTGCTGTACATATGGGGTCTCGAGCTCCTTCAAGCTCTTCCAGTTCTTTTCTCTGATTGTTCAACAGGGGTCCTGTTCTCTTCAGTGGTTTCCTGCTGGCATACGCCTCTGTATTTGCTGTATTCTGGCTGTGTCTCTCATGAGCGATCTGCATTCACATTTTGATCATCCGTCTTGAGTTTCATTTGTTCTAGGCATCTAGGGTAATTCAAGCATTTGGGCTAATAGCCACTTATCAATGAGTACATACCATGTATGTCTTTCTGTGATTGGGTTAGCTCACTCAGGATGATAGTTTCCAGTTCCAACCATTTGCCTACGAATTTCACAAAGTCATTGTTTTTGATAGCTGAGTAATATTCCATTGTGTAGATGTACCACATTTTCTGTATCCATTCCTCTGTTGAAGGGCATCTGGGTTCTTTCCAGCTTCTGGCTATTATAAATAAGGCTGCGATGAACATAGTGGAGCACGTGTCTTTTTTTTTTATATGTTGGGGCATCTTTTGGGTATATGCCCAGGAGAGGTATAGCTGGATCCTCAGGCAGTTCAATGTCCAATTTTCTGAGGAACCTCCAGACTGATTTCCAGAATGGTTGCAGCAGTCTGCAACCCCACCAACAATGGAGGAGTGTTCCCCTTTCTCCACATCCTCGCCAGCATTTGCTGTCACCTGAGTTTTTGATCTTAGCCATCTCTCACTGGTGTGAGGTGAAATCTCAGGGTTGTTTTGATTTGCATTTCCCTTATGACTAACGATGTTGAACATTTCTTTAGGTGTTTCTCAGCCATTCGGCATTCCTCAGCTGTGAATTCTCTGTTTAGCTCTGAACCCCATTTTTTAATAGGGTTATTTGCCTCCCTGCTGTCTAACTTCTTCAGTTCTTTGTATATTTTGGATATAAGCCCTCTATCTGTTGTAGGATTGGTAAAGATCTTTTCCCAATCTGTTGGTTGCCGTTTTGTCCTAACCACAGTGTCCTTTGCCTTACAGAAGCTTTGCAGTTTTATGAGATCCCATTTGTCGATTCTTGATCTTAGAGCATAAGCCATGGGTGTTTTGTTCAGGAAATTTTTTCCAGTGCCCATGTGTTCCAAATGCTTCCCTAGTTTTTCTTCTATTAGTTTGAGTGTATCTGGTTTGATGTGGAGGTCCTTTATCCACTTGGACTTAAGCTTTGTACAGGGTGATAAGCATGGATCGATCTGCATTCTTCTACATGTTGACCTCCAGTTGAACCAGCACCATTTGCTGAAAATGCTCTTTTTTTTCCATTGGATGGTTTTGGCTCCTTTGTCAAAAAAATCAAGTGCCCATAGGTGTGTGGGTTCATTTCTGGGTCTTCAATTCTGTTCCATTGGTCTATCTGTCTGTCTCTGTACCAATACCATGCAGTTTTTATCACTATTGCTCTGTAATACTGCTTGAGATCTGGGATAGTGATTCCCCCTGAAGTCCTTTTATTGTTGAGGATAGTTTTAGCTATCCTGGGTTTTTTGTTATTCCAGATGAATTTGCAAATTGTTCTGTCTAACTCTTTGAAGAATTGGATTGGTATTTTGATGGGGATTGCATTGAATCTGTAGATCGCTTTTGGTAGAATGGCCATTTTTACTATATTAATCCTGCCAATCCATGAGCATGGGAGATCTTTCCATCTTCTGAGATCTTCTTCAATTTCTTTCTTCAGAGTCTTGAAGTTCTTATTGTACAGATCTTTCCCTTGCTTGGTTAAAGTCACACCGAGGTACTTTATATTATTTGGATCTATTATGAAGGGTGTCATTTCCCTAATTTCTTTCTCGGCCTGTTTCTCTTTTGTGTAGAGGAAGGCTACTGATTTATTTGAGTTAATTTTATACCCAGCCACTTTGCTGAAGTTGTTTATCAGCTTTAGTAGTTCTCTGGTGGAATTTTTGGGATCACTTAAATATACTATCATATCATCTGCAAATAGTGATATTTTGACTTCTTCTTTTCCGATCTGTATCCCCTTGACCTCCTTTTGTTGTCTTATTGCTCTGGCTAGAACTTCAAGAACTATATTGAATAAGTAGGGAGAGAGTGGGCAGCCTTGTCTAGTCCCTGATTTTAGTGGGATTGCTTCAAGTTTCTCTCCATTTAGTTTAATGTTAGCAACTGGTTTGCTGTATATGGCTTTTACTATGTTTAGGTATGGGCCTTGAATTCCTATTCTTTCCAGGAGTTTTATCATGAAGGGGTGTTGAATTTTGTCAAATGCTTTCTCAGCATCTAATGAAATGATCATGTGGTTTTGTTCTTTCAGTTTGTTTATATAATGGATCACGTTGATGGTTTTCCGTATATTGAACCATCCCTGCATGCCTGGGATGAAGCCTACTTGATCATGGTGGATGATTGTTTTGATGTGCTCTTGGATTCGGTTTGCCAGAATTTTGTTGAGTATTTTTAATCGATGTTCATAAGGGAAATTGGTCTGAAGTTCTCTTTCTTTGTTGGGTCTTTGTGTGGTTTAGGGTATAAGAGTAATTGTGGCTTCATAGAAGGAATTGGTAGTGCTCCATCTGTTTCAATTTTGTGGAATAATTTGGATAGTATTGGTATGAGGTCTTCTATGAAGGTCTGATAGAATTCTGCACTAAACCAGTCTGGACCTGGGCTCTTTTTGGTTGGGAGACCTTTAATAACTTCTTCTATTTCCTTAGGAGTTATGGGGTTGTTTAACTGGTTTATCTGTTCCTGATTTAACTTCGGTACCTGGTATCTGTCTAGGAAATTGTCCATTTCCTGCAGATTGTCAAGTTTTGTTGAATATAGGCTTTTATAGTAAGATCTGATGATTTTTTGAATTTCCTCTGAATCTGTAGTTATGTCTCCCTTTTCATTTCTGATTTTGTTAATTTGGACACACTCTCTGTGTCCTCTCGTTAGTCTGGCCAAGGGTTTATCTATCTTGTTGATTTTCTCAAAGAACCAACTTTTGGTTCTGTTGATTCTTTCTATGGTCCTTTTTGTTTCTACTTGGTTGATTTCGGCTCTGAGTTTGATTATTTCCTGCTTTCTACTCCTCCTGGGTGTATTTGCTTCTTTTTGTTCTAGAGCTTTTAGGTGTGCTGTCAAGCTGCTGACATATGCTCTTTCCTGTTTCCTTCTGCAGGCACTCAGCGCTATGAGTTTTCCTCTTAGCGCAGCTTTCATTGTGTCCCATAAGTTTGGGTATGTTGTATCTTCATTTTTCATTAAATTCTAAAAGTCTTTAATTTCTTTCTTTTATTTCTTCCTTGACCAGGTTATCATTGAGTAGAGCATTGTTCAATTTCCACGTATATGTGGGCATTCTTCCCTTATTGTTATTGAAGACCAGTTTTAGGCCGTGGTGGTCCGATAGCACGCATGGGATTATTTCTATCTTTCTGTACCTGTTGAGGCCCGTTTTTTGACCAATTATATGGTCAATTTTGGAGAAAGTACCATGAGGAGCTGAGAAGAAGGTATATCCTTTTGCTTTAGGGTAGAACGTTCTATAAATATCCGTTAAGTCCATTTGGCTCATGACTTCTCTTAGTCTGTCTACGTCTCTGTTTAATTTCTGTTTCCATGATCTGTCCATTGATGAGAGTGGGGTGTTGAAATCTCCTACTATTATTGTGTGAGGTGCAATGTGTGTTTTGAGCTTTAGTAAGGTTTCTTTTTACGTATGTAGGTGCCCTTGTATTTGGGGGCATAGATATTTAGGATTGAGAGTTCATCTTGGTGGATTTTTCCTTTTGATGAATATGAAGTGTCCTTCCTTATCTTTTTTGATGACTTTTAGTTGAAAATTGATTTTATCTGATATTAGAATGGCTACTCCAGCTTGCTTCTTCTGACCATTTGCTTGGAAAGTCGTTTTCCAGCCTTTCACTCTGAGGTAGTGTCTGTCTTTGTCTCTGAGGTGTGTTTCCTGTAGGCAGCAGAATGCAGGGTCCTGTTATGTATCCAGTTTGTTAATCTATGTCTTTTTATTGGGGAGTTGAGGCCATTGATGTTGAGAGATATTAAGGAATAGTGATTATTGCTTCGGTTGTATTCATATTTGGATGTGAGGTTATGTTTGTGTGCTTTTTCTTCTCTTTTGTTTTGTTGCCAAGACGATTAGTTTCTTGCTTCTTCTAGGGTATAGCTTGCCTCCTTATGTTGGGCTTTTACCATTTATTATCCTTTGTAGTGCTGGATTTGTAGAAAGATATTGTGTAAATTTGGTTTTGTCATGGAATATCTTGGTTTCTCCATCTATGTTGATTGAGAGTTTTGCAGGATACAGTAACCTGGGCTGGCATTTGTGTTCTCTTAGGGTCTGTATGACATCAGTCCAGGATCTTCTGGCCTTCATAGTTTCTGGTTAAAAGTCTGGTGTGATTCTGATAGGTCTGCCTTTATATGTTACTTGACCTTTTCCCTTACTGCTTTTAATATTCTTTCTTTATTTTGTGCGTTTGGTGTTTTGACTATTATGTGACGGAGGTGTTTCTTTTCTGGTCCAATCTATTTGGAGTTCTGTAGGCTTCTTGTATGCCTATGGGTATCTCTTTTTTAGGTTAGGAAGTTTTTTTCTTCTATGATTTTGTTGAAGATATTTACTGGTCCTTTGAGCTGGGAGTCTTCACTCTCTTCTATACCTATTATCCTTAGGTTTGATCTTCTCATTGAGTCCTGATTTCCTGTATGTTTTGGACCAGTAGCTTTTTTCCGCTTTTTACATTATCTTTGACAGTTGAGTCAATGATTTCTATGGAATCTTCTGCTCCTGAGATCTCTCTTCCATCTCTTGTATTCTGTTGGTAAAGCTTGTATCTACAGCTCCTTGTCTCTTCTTTTGGTTTTCTATATCCAGGGTTGTTTCCATGTGTTCTTTCTTGATTGCTTCTATTTCCATTTTTAATTCCTTCAACTGTTTGATTGTGTTTTCCTGGAATTCTTTCAGGGATTTTTGTGACTCCTCTCTGTAGGCTTCTACTTGTTTGTTTATGTTTTCCTGTGTTTCTCTAAGGGAGTTCTTCATGTCTTTCTTGAAGTCCTCCAACATCATGATCAAATATGATTTTGAAACTAGATCTTGCTTTTCTGGTGTGTTTGGATATTCCGTGTTTGCTTTGGTGGGAGAATTGGGCTCCGATGATGCCATGTAGTCTTGGTTTCTGTTGCTTGGGTTCCTGCGCTTGCCTCTCGCCATCAGATTATCTCTAGTGTTACTTTGTTCTGCTATTTCTGACAGTGGCTAGACTGTCTTATAAGCCTGTGTTTCAGGAGTGCTATAGACCTGTTTTCCTGTTTTCTTTCAGCCAGTTATGGGGACAGAGTGTTCTGCTTTCGGGCGCGTAGTTTTTCTTCTCTACAGGTCTTCAGCTGTTCCTGTGAGCCTGTGTCTTGAGTTCACCAGGCAAGTTGTTTGTAGCAGAAAAGTTTGTCTTACCTGTGGTCCCCAGGCTCAGGTTTGCTCGCGGGGTGTTGCCTATGAGCTCTCCACGGCCTCAGCAGCCAGGAAGATCGCCGCCCCTTCCTGGAGGTTCCGTGCACCAGGGTTCCAGATAGCTTTTGTTTTCCTCTGGGGTCAGTACTGTGTGCAGCGTGCAGTCTCTTCTGGTTTCCCAGGCGTGTCCGCCCTCTCTGAAGGTTTAGCTCTCCCTCCCACGGGATTTGGGTGCAGAGAACTGTTTATCCGGTCGGTCCCTTCAGGTGCGGTGTGTCTCAGGCGCAGTGGATCTGCTGCTCCTGGGCCCTCCTCTACGGGTACCCAGAGGCCATATACAGTTTCCTCCTGGGCCAGGGATGTGGGCAGAGGTGGGCAGCGTTGGTGGTCTCCTCCGCTCTGCTGCCTCAGGAGTGCCCGCCCGACCAGGCGGCCAGAACTCCCCTCCGGGGGGCCTGGGAGCAGAGAGCTGCTGAAGGCAGGGATCCTCCGCTGGTCCGGGACTCTGGCCAAACACCGGAAGTGTCCGGCCCCAGAGGAACTCCGCCTCTGTGTCTATCTTTAGGTTTTTGATACTTTCCCTGTTGGATGTGCCTTACTTTTAGAGAAAGAAAGCTACAATGAATCATAATGAACCAGTGTAAGGTAGGGAGAGACCAGGCCAGTGTGCTAGGCACAGAAACTTCATTCTGAACCCCGGAGTCACCATCAAACTCCACAGAACTAAAGTAGTTCAAGCTTGCTTCTTCATAGCTTTAAAAATCAGGTTCTTTAAACGGCCCTGTAATCTGAAACCAACCTATGTCTATGTCAGAGTACTAATCAGACCCCTACCTTCTAAAATCAAGCAGCTGTAATACAAAATGAACACTTTTTCATTTTATCGGCCACAGACGATATACTAGTCTGATCTATGAATTTTTATGAAGGATTAACACTGTTTTACTATGTGATATATTTGTGTGTACATGTAACACACTTCCCTATAAATTTATGTGTGTGTTCACTATTCCTTAATGTAAAAACAGTACATTTGCAAGTGCTTCAAAACTAGTTGTCCATTAGCTGGGCCCTATTTGTGACTCAGCATGGTGTATTGGCAAAGATTCAAATAAAACTCATTTGACCCAGCTAAAGACTTTAGTCGAGGATGGTAGGCTGAGGCATGAACTGGATTCAAAGGACTCAAAAGAACAAAAAGTCATGGAAGCACTAGTAAGTTAGAAAGTGGTTATTAGTTCTAGACCTAATGGAGACAGGATTAAAGATAATACTCCTGAACCAAAGAAGAGGTGACAACCAGGAGAAGCATCACCCCATGAGAGCTGCGACTATGGAGGTCACAGCCAATCCAAAGTAAAGTCCAAGAGCACAGAGGAACAGAACAGGTAGCTGATGGATCTCTCCACCCTCCAGCGTCTCTTGTTTGAATCCAGTTTAAAAGCACCTAAGAGGTATAACAGAGGGATGCACAGCCCCAGGGACAAGACGGAAGGGAGGTGAACTGAGAATGGAGAGCAGGAGTAAAGAAGAAGGAAGAGATGGGCCCATTCGGCTTATTCATGGGTAGATCCTTTGCAAGTGACTGCTGTGTCCCAGGCACTAAGCAGGGACGTATTTGATTCAATGAGCCCTGCTTGGGGTTTGTAAGATCAGTCAAGCACAGCCCTCAAGGCAGCTTCCTTTTTGGAGAATGTTCTTTCTCTTTTCAGCATTTCAAGAGTGGCAGCTCTGTGCAGATTGACTACCAGTGAGGATGGCTACCTCTCACATCTGCTCACTGTTCTGCATAATGAAGCGCTTTGAAAAGCCTGACTTCCACAGGGGTAGCACAGCTTGTAATTAATCCTTGGCTAAAAACACAGTTGAATTTTAAAACCTTTTAAAAGGGAGTTTTCTATGTTCTTTGTTGGCCTTGAAAGAAAAGCACAAATAAGATACAGCACAAGAGAGGTGACAGGAGGCAGGAGCAAAAGCATATTGCATAATGAGCTCTTCAAAAGGAAAGTCACACACTGCTTCCTAAGCCTTACTTGAAAGATGCAGGCAATCATGCAATCCAGTGGAGAGTGGATTGTTTCTAGTACTTAGACAATGGATGACCAAAGATAGAACATTTGAGGGTCCAGAACCTGTTTGGTAATTCCAAATATCCCAACTCAGCCAGTTGGTGGATTTCAGGTTAAGTTCATATGTACTTCCCTCTTCTCTTCTCTGGCCACACTGAAGGTTGTTTTCTTTCTCAGAGCTACTGCTCTCCTTAGAGGTCTGACGATTTTGAATAGTAGTAGTGTGACCTTTAACACACGGAAGACTAGCTCCTTTAGTGCCTAGAATTGCTTAGTATTTCCAACCAATTGCACAAGGCTTGAAAACTGGACATTTGTTTCCTGCCTCAGGTTCTGCTGCTCTGTAAACTTTGAGCAAAGCCATGTTAATTTTCAGGACCTCAATGTTCTCATCTGTGACATGGGGGACATGGAATGATAGGAAATAGGACAGAGAGGGTTTAGAAAGTCATTGACTGTAAAGTCAGGTGGAAATGGTGCCTATATGTGTCATGTAATAGGCATTAACATGCTCCTCTCCATTTCCTCAGACCTCTTGTCAGCAATCTAGGAGGCAGAGGAAGCTTCCCATTGTCCCACTTAACTTCCTGAGATGTTTAAGGGACCCTGACTCAAACCAAACATAGAAAAGACTCTCAAGACTACTCTGGTGATGAAAGAGAGATAGGGTTTAATACTGACTTAAGCATAAAGGTCAAGGAATAGGGTTGGCACTCAGTGTGAAAGAGACACGGCAGAGTGTGGATGTGGGCCTCATAAGCAAGTGTCAAGAAAAGTAAGACATACCCAAGTATACAAGTTGACTGACTTCTCACAATAATTGTATGTAGAATGTGGTGTTACTGTCTTTAATGGTTGTTAAGAAACATATATGAGATCATAGGGTGGTTCTTGAGAGGCACATGTCATGATAATAACTGATGAGATTCCCAAGATGCAGAAAGGCAGGGTATTTTTACTATAAGCAATATCATATTGCTGTTTATAATTCTGAAGTATGTGTATATTGTGAGGAGACAAGGCCCTCCCCAATGTCATATGCTTTTAAGCTTTGAACTTGGATCACTAGTGTTCTAATATAAGGCAAGTGTATGTAGAAGGAATGAATGTTGTGCTGGTATCCGTATAGCAAATGTTCTGTCCCCCTTGTGCTGAAACTTGCTTCTCAGCTGGTGAGAGGCTTCACCCAGATTCCCAGGTGCGAGTGTCTCTTTCTCATGTCCCGTAGCTGCCCATTCTCTGTATCTTTTCCCTCTCTATACTCCTAACAGAACAACACAAATCAAATTCCCTCAAGATTAGAGAAATTCTAGTTTAAACTCAAATCTTTTGTAACTTTCCCTGAGTCTGAGGTTTCAGAACAGTCCCATGGCCTTGAGTTGCAAATGGCAGTGGCATTGCTAATCCAAGGCTTAAATTCTCACTCCCAGTTGTGATGATCTATAAACAAATAAAGCAACAGCTTGATGAAGAGAAATGCCAGCAGATATTTCAGAAACATTCGAGTTTAGAAAACTACTTTTATACTGTGAATAAATATGTCTTATTAATCTTTGTAAGTGATATATTTGATATTTGGTTTCTTGTGATGTGAAAAGAAACAAAAGCCAGATGATATTAAGAATTCCCTAGTGGAAGATCTTTCTTTGATCTTTCTTTGATCCAAGGAACTTGAGATGATGAATTTTTTTTATTCTTGTACCACATCTAACTATTGATCATTTGAAATGTGGCTATGAAGGATTAAGTTTCAAGTTTTAAATTATTTTAACTGATTTGAATTTAAATTAATTTTGGACAGCGCATTGTTTCCACGAGAAGCAAAAAATCCCGTCTACTTTCTAAATGAGATTTTTAAAAGTATTTTATTTGATAATTTCATATAATTATGTGAAGAATTTCAGACATTTTCATCTCTCATTACCTTCCCTCATTCCTTCTCTCTCTCAAGCAGAAATCTTTATTCTTCCCAGAAAGTTTTCCTGTTTTAGTTACGGCTCTATTGCTGTGAAGACACCAAACACAAGACAGCTTATAAAAGAAAACACTTAATTAGGGGCTTGTTACATTTTTACAGGGTTAGTCTATGACAGCATGTTTGAGAACCTAGCAGCAGGCAGACAGGCCTGCTACTGGGATAGTAGTGGGGAGCTTGTATCTGATCCACAGACAGAAGAGAAGGAGGGGAGAGAGGGGGAGGGAGAGGAAGAGGGCATGGGCTTTTGAAACCTCAAAGCCTAACCAAAGTGATACAACTCCTCCAACAAGGTCACACATCCTAATCCTTCCTAAACAATTACAAATGAGGGGAACTAAACATTCAAATGTATGAGTCTGTGGGGAGTATTCTCATTCACACCATTACATTCTATTCCCTGGCTCCTTTAGACTTTAGCCATATTACAATGCAAAATGCATTCTATCCAACTTCAAAAGTCCCCATAGTCCTTCACAGTCTCAATACTGTTTAAAAGTCCAAAGTCTCTTCTGAGACTCAGGGAATTTCTTAGCTGTAAGTCCACTATAATATCAAAATCAAGTCATATACTTCTGATATACAATGGAACAAAATATACATAACTATCCTGAATGGGGGAGAGGGGGCATAGTGAGGAAGTACTAAACCAAAGCAAAACTGGAATCTAGCAGGACAAGCCCAAAATCCCAACTCGGTAGTAGTGGGGAGCTTGCATCTGATCCACAGACAGAAGAGAGGGGTCTTTGGATCTCTCATTTTTTCCAGCTTTGTTGATTACAACAAACTTCTCTCTTTTGTGCTGTTTCCACACCCTGTCTGCATCTCTCCTTGGAAGATATCTCATGACTTTTGCATGCCCAGCATCTTGGGGGCCCCAACACAGCCCAGGATTCAACATCACAACCTTACACAATGGCTTCTCCAGACCTCCATGCAGGAACTCCATTACTACACGTCTGGCCTCTGCAGCTTTCCTAAAACATGGAGGAATGTTCCACGACCCCATTATTTCAGTATGGTTGACTTCAACTAGAGCTTCGTGACTAAAACTGCCAAGTTCTTCTGCTTACTTGGACTGGAGTCTGACCAATTTCATGACTGACATTTGCATAAGCTTTGACTTGTCACTGGTTTCCTTTGTTGAATTGACTGGGGTGGGGGTCTTATCCTGAGGGTACCACTCCTTTTATTCTACTTTGAATCAGGCCTTTCTTTAAACTTTTTACCCCTTTGGAAGGAATTGGCTCCAACAATATATTTCTTGGTTCTCTTCTTCTCTTTAAAGTGTACATTTTCTTTCTCTTTGCATAGGTTGCTCATTTTTTGTACATCTGCATAAGAATGATCACTAATAACCACATAACAGAATTGATTTAGGCTGTCTTGACATCTTCTTTGCTAACGATATTAGTCCAAAACCCTTTGACTTAGCCTCCAACAGATGTTTTGGACAAAAGCAGAAAGCCACCATATTCTTTGCCCCTGATCACTGCAATAAGAAGCTTCTTTGATGAAGAATGAGCAGCACAAATTTATAGACATATTTAGAAGGAAGTTTGACAGCATATTATGCAGCATCTTAATTATAAGTTCTGTCCTATGGGCCTATGACCTCCCCAGCCAGAGGCTCCTGACCAGGTTGATAGGACTAAGCGTGAGTCTTTGTTGTGGAAGAACATGACTCAAATCTAATCAGAAGGGGGTTAGTTACTACATAATATTCATGGCAACATTCACCAGTGGACACATCTTGCCTTGAAGGTTAGTTAATATTATAGTGTCTAGGGTTTACAGTTTTGTAAGACTGTTAATGACTTTTCTAGCTAAACAGTCTGCATCACACCTTCTAATACTATGTGTGAGAGTCAGCAGAGAGGAGGCTTCAAGCTTGATTCCAGTTTAATTCTCTATGTTTTGCAGTCAAAACCTGTGGTAGCTTTAGGAATAGGAATTTGCCGATTAGTTTTGGTAGACAACCAAGAGCAATGGTGATAGTCTACATTGTTTGAGGGCAGTTTTCAAGAGTGACACTATTTACATATGATGGGATCCTGAGCACTGGAGGGTGAGGAAGTATTACTGGCCAATTATCAACCCCTTTCCCCTAGTTGAATGAATGTTTTCAGACATTGTCACTTATGGAGGATATATTGCCCCAGGTTCATAGTTACTGCTCTTTGTTCTTTAAAATGTTATCTAAAAATTAGTCAGAAACTAGGTTCCTTACCAAGTATATCTATTAAATGAAATTATTAAGTATTTATTGTCAGCAACCAAGTAAGATAGATGCATGCAAAGTCTAAGTCCACATGAACATATTTTCAATGCCCTTTTCTTTTACTTTGCACTAAATAATCTAAATAATTATTCTTTTCTCTTTCTTCATCTCCTCTTCCTCTTCTCCCTCCTCTTCCTTCTTCTACAAGTTATGTGTGACAGAAAGTGTTCCTGCCTGATGTTTCTTGCTTTTGAGCATCTGATCCAAGCCTTGAGGTAAGCATGCTCCATGTCCCCAGACATACAGCAACTTCACCATAGTCACGTTTTAACCTATGACTCTAAACTGAGAATATTCAGTAATATATATCATATCTTAAACTGAGCATGCTCAGGTATGCAAACTGAAGTCCCAATGTACTTTCTAATATGAACATGTCTTACCTCCAGATTTAAATCTCCACACTTCTTTTGCTCCAGGAGGGCACTGCTTTGGAAATAACTCTTTAGCTCTCCTAATCTTCCGTAGATAAGAAATCTTTCTCTAATATTTAAATTCAGATTGTATTATTGGCTCTGTGGTCATTAAAAAGAAGATCCATTGTGTTTGGATACATTATCCATGTATTGGGATTGTGCTTACTTTGGTGAGGTCACTGAAGGTTGAGGGAATGGATTCTTTTTCTTTGCAAGTTTCAAGAATAAGAAGGCAGGAAAAAGCAAGGTGTCAGCACTCAACAAAGTTTAATTGAGAGCAAAACCAAACAAATATATACATATATACTCAATGAGAGGGAGAGGGGAGAGAGAGAGAGAGAGAGAGAGAGAGAGACAGAGAGACAGAGAGACAGAGAGACAGAGAGACAGAGAGACAGAGAGACAGAGAGGAGAGAGAACAAAGCATACTGAGAGTGGGAAGGAGCTATGGACCGCAAAGTTGAAGAATGTCTAGCAAAGCCAGACTTGTTTTTCTATTTGGTAATGAGAATAAATTGCCTTTCCCTAGAACTGGTGGTAACTGGTGGTTTGGAAAATCACAGGGAACTGGACAATACAGACAAAAAGGTGTGTATGAAGAGCATATTTTCATACAAGCTAGAAATAATACAGCCTATGTGTCTTCCTTGGGTTCATTTCTCTGCCAGTTAAGAAATAAAAAGCAGGAACAATCTGAAGTGAAACAGGTAGCAGCAGAGAGATCTTACAACAGACAGAGTGGGCAATTTAAAAAGGTGTTTACTGAGGATGGGAAAACACACACATGTGGCAGATACACAGAGAAAAAGACCTGCAGAGCAGAGAGAGGACTCAGGAAGCCAAAACATCCAGTCTTTTCTGAAGGGCTGGGGATTTTTAAGCCTCTGAAGAGGTTTCCTCTTCTAATTTAGGGCTGACTAATTTGAAGAAAGCTACCCAGAACTTTTGAGGGACATATCTAAGCAGACCTTGAACTTGTTGAGTCAGCTGAGAGACTGGATTGAGAGGAGGAAATCCATCAGATGGGCCCCTACAAAGTCTCTGTCAGGCTTTTGTCTCCAGTCAGGAGGATGAGCAAGAAGCCACCATCTTCGTGATTCATCACCTTTATTATGAGTTAACCATGGTCTATCTGTCTACCTACCCAGGAGTCTCTTGAATTCTTAGTCTCCCAGTTCCCACCATAAAAGTCCTCCTTGTGGGAGATTTGAAAGTCTCATCAATCAGCTCCCTCAGTGAAAAAGCTCACCAAGTCTTTGGGTGAGAGAGAAACGCAGAGTTGGCCATTTTAGGTGTGAATGTGAAGGAAACACTAACCCGCCTACTACCTGTTTTCCTGTCTCTCCTGGGGTACTGTCTGACTCCTGAGTCCTGATTTGAACTTGTAGTAACTGGCAAATTATTTACCACAGAAGTGGAACTAAATTAGTCTATTAAAATGTGAGTTCTGAAATGAGGGAAATTGGGTTCATTTCCCAGCATTGTCAAAACTATCGGTGTGAGAGTTCGCAAGCTGATTGGTGCTGTTTCTCAACTTTCTCACTTATATATAACAGGCATAATTATAGTAAACAGAGATATTTGGGATTAAATGCACCAACATCCACAAAATCTTTACCTTTTATTAGCAACAATCATACTGACAGTAATAACAACATGCTAATTTTAACTACCTTAACTTTTATTAAATATAGTTTTGTTGATAATTTTATTTGATAAGTAAAATCTATGATGCTGCCCACGTAGATACAGCTTGTGTCTAAGGCATGCTTGGTGAGTGAGAAAAGAGAAATGTATACAGAGAAATATTCTCATAAAATAATCTCATGCTTTTACCACATGTCTTGAGACTCCATGGATGTTGTGCTGTTTAATTTAATGACTACTTGACACAGACTTTAGTCATTTTTCTAAATGGAGAAAATACTCCCATTAGATTAGCCTGTGGGAAAGGCTGTGGTAAATTTTCTTAATCAATGATTGATGTGGGAAAACCCAGTTCACTGTGGGTAGTACCACTCATGAACTGGTGGCACTAGGTGTTATAAGAAAGCAGGCAGAACTACAAGCCATGAGGAGAAAGCCAGTAAGCATCACTCTTCCATGGTCTCTCTATCAGTTCCTGCCTCTTTAAGTTTCTACCCTTACTCCCCTCAGTGATGGAGTGTGACCTCATGGTGTCTTATCACAACAACAGAAACTTTAACTAAGTTAAAAATTTATACCAGAAATAGGGCATTGATTGATATATCACTAACCATGATTTGGAAGGATTCTAGAAGGACTTTGAAATTTTGAGCTAGAAAAACCATTGAGTGTTTAGAGATCAGTGGGCCATTGTGGCAACAGGAAACAGGTCTGTGCTGCCTTCTTCTATCTCATTCCAGATGGCTGGAATGGAACATATTGCTGAGAAATATTCTGGATCATAAGTTGATAGTCATAGATGCAATCCAATAGAGGAACAGTTCCAAAGGAACTGAACTCCTTGTCCCACTGGACTGAAGGTTCAGTCAGGAGGAGTTGGACTCACACCATGAGGTAAAGAGAAATAAACTGTGTCTGCTCGCACCCCCTGACATCTATTTTGCTACCCAGCAGCTTGGCTTTCCTTCTAATTTGTGCTATTGGATTCAGAACCTCCTACATAATTCCTCAATTATGCTATTAAAGCATCTTTCTTGTAGGGGTGTGAAAATGAGCTTGAGGCAGATTTTAGATGAGAAAGGCCAAGTCCACACACAGCTAGCTAATTTTAGTTTGAAAGACTCGGCTTGAGAGTGGTGGGTGAGCCAAACATGGATATAAGTGAAAGAGAGGCCTAAGAGTCAGGCACCAGCTGGGATACCCCACAGGAGAAGCAGGCAGCCCTGGAAAGAAGCAGGGTAACCTACGCAAGTTTAAGGAGGGATGATGAGAAACGCTTCAGATGCAGAAGGCAGTGACATTTCTTGGCTTTCATGA
The DNA here is from genome assembly GCF_011064425.1 of Rattus rattus. Lineage (NCBI taxonomy): Eukaryota > Metazoa > Chordata > Mammalia > Rodentia > Muridae > Rattus > Rattus rattus. The sequence continues at coordinate 39,036,829 of NC_046167.1, forward strand.
GCACTGCTGGTATTAAAGACAAACAAAGTTGATAGATGGAGCAATACTTCCTACAGCCAATGCTCGGGTGAGCATTTGTGTTTAGCAGAGCTGCATGTGTGTTTCCATCGATAATCATAATTTAAAGATCCTAAGCAATAAAGGCATCACACTGAAATATCTTTCTGCCTTTGGTGTCTTGCTGACTTCACAGACACAAAGAACTAGAAGGTGCTGCCTCCGTCGTTGGGGGAGGAGGGCCCAGCATGCACGTTTACTGTGCCATTTACTGCATCACGAACTCATCAGTTGTATAAATGGCCTTTCTGTGGACTGTGGGACACCATGAATTATTTGTCTTTGCACTTTCTCTTCTTAGGATAACCAATAAATATTTAAATGAATGAATCTAGTCCAGCCCCCTCACTTTGCAATGAATCGTTCAAAGTCAGAATTAATTAATCATAGGGGAGATGCTACTGCTTGTTTGTCTTGTGAGCTGAAAGGTTTATTTTTCCTAGGCCATAGTAGTAAAACAAACTGTTTATCAGGAGACTTGTAACCCAGACTTACATAAGCACATAAACACACATACATAAAACACATACAAAAGACTCACATACATAAGTGCATAAACACATGCTTAGATATAGAAAAATCACAAAACCCTCAAGGAAGCACAGACATATATAATCTATACACATAACACATGCACAAAACAATATTACACATTAAAACTTCATGTGACCTATGAGTAATTGTTTGAAATGTAAATCAGCTCTGAATATGGCACCAAAAAACCTATGGTACGTACACTAGAAAGATTATTTGAGGTGGGGAGATGGCTCAGTCAGCAGGATGAAAACTTGAGTTCAAATCTCCAGTACCTATATATGAAGCCAGGCATGGCAGCACATGCCTGTAATCCCGGGACAAGTATGATATAGACAAAAAGATTGGCCAGTCAGTTAGAAGAGCTAATCGGTGATCTCCAGGTTCAGGAAGAGATTCTGTATCCAAAAAGCACAAGGTGGAGAAGCAATTAGGGAAGACACCTGGTGTCAAACTTGGGTCACCATACACACTTACTTGCATACTTATAGAGGAATACACATACATGCGTGTGTATATACCCCACATGAACACACAGACGATGATGGGATGAATATTTCATGAAATTTCAATTTAGCTATGCAAACTGTATTTTTGTTTGCTGAATTTGCCAACTCTTAGACAAACACATATTCAAAGATCAGCAGAAACATAAATTTATAAATTCAAATATAGACATAAACATGCACACACACACACACACACACACACACACACACACACAATGGACATTTCTCTAACAGATACTGCCATTACCAAAGTAGTCATTACAATATCAGTTCCCACTTCATATGTGAGAGCTGAGAAGATTCCAAGGTGGGATGACAGATACAGGGAATGATGTGGTTTGAAATAGATGCAGAAGCCAGAGTCTCTGTTCACTATGTCCTTGGGTAGTAGAGAGAAACAGCCCCATTCTGCAATGACATGGGTAGTTACTCTAATAAAGACACTTTCTCCTACACACACAGATACACACACACACACACACACACACACACACACACACGACATACACATATTTGTACATATATACACACATGTGCATATACAGTATATACATATGTATACATATATAATACATGCATGTGTGTACAGATAATACATAAATTTATTAAGTCTCTTTATTTTAAAATAGCAGCAACAGATGAATCACACCTGAGAAGCTGGAAATCCAGTAGTTGCTCAGGCCACATGGCTGGAGGGTTCAGCAGTCCCAGTCTGGCATGGAAAACCTAGAAGGGTCCAAGAAAGCTGATGGTTCTTAGTCTGGAATGGAGCCTGCAAACACTGGCTCCAATATCAATGGAAACAGCAGAATCAGGTAAATCAACTCAGCAACAAGAGGAAAGGCTAAATGAGCAAAGCGGATACCTTTGGTCTTGTCTACCTTCTTCTCCTGTATTCATTTCATCTGGGCTGCTACCAGAAGGTGCAGCCCACGGGTAGGGTGGGCTGCCCCAATTAATTGAGGCAATCAAGACAATACTTCTCCTGAGACTCCCTACTCAGATGAATCTAAATTGTAGTGAGACTTCATTAAAACCAACCACACTAAATGTTTTAGTTTAACATGTCTTTAATGTGCCACCAACCCCCAACTTAGAAGTCTTATGGGGATCCTTGACTTGACTGACTTTACTACATCTCTTACCTTATGATCATCACACAACTGCCAATGTTTCTTGAGATCACAACAAAAGATTTCAGCCATGCTTCTGCTAATCTGTTTTCGGTCAACAGCCATCCTTGGGCTCTCACTTCCTCTCACCTGGATAGTGATCTCATTTCTACTGCCTTACATGAAATCTGTCAAATAATTCATCTTTTGAGCACTTTCTAGAATGAGGCTCTCCACCATCCAGACTCAGACTATATAGTCCCATATTCTTAGCTTAAGCAGTCAGTCTGGTCTACCAAAATAAGTTATTTTCCCCACAAACACCCTGGCACTTCCATAGCTCAGCCTTTCTCACACCATTTTCTATTCATGATGTGTTCTCCTCCTCCCCTGACTAGTGAATTAATTATCCTTCAGATCTACTTCAAATGTACTCTTCGACCTCATCTCTTACTGCCTTACACTCATGCAGAATTAATCACACCTCTTCTGAGCACCCATAGCATTTAGCATAAACTGCTTTCTCTCTTATCATTATAGTTATTTATTGACATTTGTGAGCCTCTTAACAAACTTGTAAACCCTTCTGGGGCAGGGTTAACTCTTAGTCTTATGTATAGCCAGCCTAGACTCCCAATATTCAGAATATTAGAAAGAGATGTTGCTAGTAGAATGTTAATGCTGGCATTTCTCATTGGGGTTAATAGCTGGGGTTTTTTCAGTCAAAGAGATCTTTATTCAAGTCCAGAAAAATTCTACTTAGTAGCTTTAAATGCGTATTTATTATGTGGTAGGCAAAAATAATTCCACCTTAAGATATTCACAACTTAATTTCTGGAAGCTGGGAATAAATTGCATACATGTTAGAGGGAAAAAAAATCAATCATCTTTTAGTTTAGGAAGTGTATCCTAAATGACTCAGATGCACCAATATATAGAAGCCCTTATTGATTCATGGGAGATCAGTCCCAGAATCCTTGCAGATACCAAACTCATGGGTTATCAAGACTCTTACATAAATGAGGTTAGTGTTTGTATGAAACTTAATAAGTATTCCCTTCCATGTTAAATCATCTCTAGATGACATGATTTCTAACACAATGCTGATGCTACATGAACTGTTGTCATAACTTTACATTTAGATACTAATAATACAATTGTATTTTGGATATATTTTTATCTAAGGTAGGTAGAATCCACAAAGACAGAACTTATGAATACAGGGGACTAACTGTAACCACAGAGGACTTTGGACATCCAAAGCCTGCGAAAATCCAAAATCTCTTAATCATGGGCTTCTATGACTTTTTTTTAAAGCTCATACTTATTATTCCAAAAGGAAAGGACCAGATTACAATCACAGACAAATCATAGCAAAACCAAACTCCGAAACTGAAATTAAATCCTGTAGCTCAGTGCTCTGTATCTGGAATCTACTCACTGTCTTCTGGGCCCCAAATGACTAGGGTCCTTCAATCTTTCCAGTTCATCTCATAGTTTCATGCTGGCTTCACTCAATAGCTGTTGCTGTCCTGGGTGGTAATCTCAGTTTTAGACCTCTAATGTGCTGTGCTCTTCTGTTGAATAGACTTTTCGTCAACATGACACAGGCTAAAGGCATCTGAGGGGAGGGAACGTTTAATAAGAAAATGTCTTTGTAATACTGGGTAGTCAGCAAGCTGTAGGACATTTTCTTAATCAGTGATTGATGTGGGTAAGGGGCAGCCCATTGTGGCTAGTGCTATCTGTGGACTGATAGTCCTGATTTTTATAGGAAAGTAGGCTGAGCAAACTATTAGGAATTAGCATATAATATTTCTCCATAACCTCTACATCAGCTCCTGCTTCTAGGTTCCTGCCTTGCTTGAGTTCATGCCCTGACTTTCTCCAATGATAAAAAAGGATGTAGAAGTATAAGCTACATAAAACCATTCCTCTTCAGTTTCCTTTGGTTGTAGTGTTTCATCACAGCAACAGTAACTCTAAGACAAAGAGGTACCAGAAGTAGGGTATTACAGTGACAGACCTGACCATGTTTTAGAGAGGATTGTGGAGGGACTTTGGAACTTGGTGACAGAAGAGCCATTGTGTTTTAAGAACTCCGTAGGATGTTTTGTTGGAACTTTAAGCATGTTGAGAGCAGACAATGTAAGCCTGGCCTTTCAGAGGGAAGCAAAGTCTCTACCTGGCCATTTATGTGAATAATCTGTGGTTCTGGTCAGCTAGAGCTAAAAATTCAGCTGTGATGAAAAAGAGATCAAAGCCACTAAAGTAAAACTTTGCTTTACTGGGACAAATGAAGCTGGTTAGCTGTAGCTGAAAATTAGTGGTGATTGGGACCAGCATCATTTAGGCTAAATATTCTGGAAAGTGTTCCTGAGAGTCAGCACACAGAAGCTATATTCCAGAGCCGCCCAAGATTGTACCTTACACTGGCAGCCAAACTTGGTGGTCTAAGAGTCACCCAGGTAATACAAGTTTTGAAGACATGAAGGAGTCACGGAGAGTAGCTTAGGCTTAGCACTGTGAGGAGACAGAAGAGGCTATTGGTGAAGGCGAATCATCAGTGTCAGTTGAAGGTCCAAGAAGGAATGGGTCTTGACGAGAAGTTCAGGCTTGTCTGAAATGGAAATTTTTGGTTTCTTTGGAAACTCAGTTGTATCATGTGGTGTTTTTCTGGAAACTGTCTTATGAGAGGATGATTTTGCTGAAGATACATATAGGAAGATGCTTTGCTGAGAACAGACATGTGGTGCTTTTCTGCAAGCTACCTGGAAAACAGGCACACAATGTTTTGTTAGAGCAGATGCTCTAGAGAACACAAGATGTTTGCAAAGTGTATGAAATATATCTCAACAAACAATGGACGACACAGAGTGGCATTGGTTCTCCTTGCCACTCTTTGCTGGTTGGTATTCATTGGGCTTTGCTGACTCTGGTATTTGCTATAGTGCTATGGCATTGGTTCACCTTGCCTTCTTTGCTAATCATCATTTGTCATCACTTCATAGAGAGAAACAAAGCAAAGAACTTCTGGTGGTGTTCTGATAGCTTCTTGCTGTTTCTGTAGACTTGGGCTGATTGGCAGAGCCTCGTGGTTTCTTCTGGATCAAATTACCATCATTGATTCAGGAGCAATATTTGTTAGTGAACTGAGCCCCCACTGATGATTCATGTGAATTGAACTGCTGACATCCTGACAATATAGAATGGATTTGCCCCCAAAACTATTTCTAAACAGGTCCACATCCCACCCTCCTTTGTCCTATTGACTTTTCCTTTACAACACCTCTAGTGAGTGGTGGGCTAGAAGGGAGGTTAAAACATTTAAGTACCATTATTAAAGTAAGTTTTGAAAAATATACGCCTATACTTGGCACCATGAAAGTACAGCACAGATTCATAAATAGACCCCAGATGCCAGTGCCATCAGATGACGAACAAGAATAGCAGCAGCAGTGGACTGGAGCCTGACAGAGCCTAGAAAAACACTGTGTAATGCTGCAGAGGGCAGAGTGAAAAAGTCATGATATAAGTCTCTTGGGTGGATTCCAGCTATTGGACATTGTATTATTTACACCTTTTTATTAATCATTTTATTTGTTTACACTTCAAATGTTATCCCTGTTTCCAGTCTCCCCTCCACAGACCTCTACTCCTCCCCTTTGCCTCTAAGAGGGTGCTTTCCTACTTGCCCAATCACTCCTGCTTTACCCCTCTAGCATCCCCCTTCTCTGGGACATCAAGCCTTCCCAGGACCTAGCACTTTCCTGTCCATTGTTGCCAGATAAGCAGACCTCTGCTACCTATGTAACAGGAACCATGAAGCAGCCCACAAATATTCTTTGGCTGGTGGTTTAGTCCCTGGGAGCTCTGAGGGGTCCAGTTAATTGATACCATTGTTCTTCCTATGGAGTTGCAATCCCCTCCAGCTCCTTCGGCCCTTCACCTAACTCTTCCATTGGGGCCCACGGGCTCAGTCGAATAGTTGATTTTGACTATCTGCATCTGTCTCAATCAGGTGCAGAGCATCTCAGAGGACAGCAAAACCAGGCTCCTATCTGTAAGCACATTGTGGCATCAGAAATAGTGTCAGGGTTTAGTCTCTGGATGGACTTTCCTTCAGCTTCTGCTCCATTTTTATCCCTGCATTCCTTTAGACAGGGACAATTCTGGGTTAAAAATTTTTAGATGGCTAGGGCCATTCCTCCACTGGGGGCCATGTCTATCTACTGGAGGTGGTTACTTTGAGTTCTATCTCACTGCTTTTGGGTATTTCAGCTAATGTCATTGCCATTGGGTTCTGGGAGCCTCTCATGTCCCTGGTGTCTGGGACTTTCTAGTGGTTCCCCAAATCCCCCAACCCCCACTGCTACTTATTTCTATTTGTTCTCCTGGCCCCCTGGACTTCTCTCTTGTCTCTTCCCATACCTGGTCCTGCTCCCTTTTTCCTTTCTTTCCCTTCTTCCACCTAGGTCTCTCCATCCCTCTGCCTTCTGTGACTATTTTGTTCCTCCTTGCAAGTGGGTTTGAGGTATCCATACTTTGGCCTTCCTTCTTGTTAAGCTTCATATGATCTTTGAGTTGTATCATGAGTATCCTGAGCTTTTGGAATAATATCCACTTACCAGTGAATAACATTTTTAGGTCTGAGTTACCTCACTCAGGATGAAATTTTCTAGTTTCATCCATTTGCCTACAAAGTTCATGAAGTCATCATTTTTAATAGCTGTGTAGTATTCCATTGTATAACTGTACCACATTTTCTGTACTATTCTTCCATTGAGGGACATCTGGTCTGTTTCCAGCTTCTGGCTATTATAAATAAGTCTGCTATGAACACAGTGAAAAATGTGTCTTTGTTATATGCTGGAGCATCTTTTGGGTATATGCCCAAACACAGTGTAGCTGAATCTTCAGTTAGAGCTATTCCCAATTTTTTTAGGAACCATCAGATTAATTTCCAGAGTGGTTGTTCCAGCTTGTAATTCCATAGCAATGGAGGAGTGTTCCTTTTTCTCCGTATTCTCACAGCATCTGCTGTCACCTGAGTTTTTGATCTTAGCCATTCTCACTGGTGTAAGGTGGAATCTCAGAGTCATTTTGATTTATATTTACAATTTTGAGATGTTGGATTTGCTTTCATCTGACTGTGACTGTTCTCTGGTTCTTCCCTCTTGAAGAAGGAAGTATTTAGTTTATGTTATGGTTTATATATGCTTGGCCCAGGGAGTGGCACTATTTGGAGGTATGGCCTTGTTAGAGTAGATGTGTCACTGTGGGCTTGGCCTGTAAGACCCTACTCCTAGCAGCCTAGAAGCCAATATTCATTCAGCTAGCAGCCTTCAGATGAAGATGTAGACATCTCAGTTCCTCCTGTACCATGCCTGCCTGAATGCTGCCATGCTCCCACCTTGATGATAATGGACTGAACCTCTGAACCTGTAAGCCAGCCCCAATTAGATGTTATCTTTATAAAACTTACCTTGGTCATGGTGTCTGTTCACAGCAGTAAAACCCTAAGACAGCTTACTTTTCACTTTTACAGAAGTTCACTGTTGAGAGATTTTGAACCAAAGAATGGATTCAGAAAATGTGGCTCATTTAAACAATCGAATGGTATCTAACTATTAAAAATGAGGATATCATGAATTTTGCAGGAAAATGGATGGAACTAGAAAATATCCTGAGTGAGGTAACGCAGACCCAAAAGGACAAGCAAGACAGGAGCCTAGCATAGCTGTACTCTGATAGGCTCTACCCAGCAGCTGACTGAGACAGATGCAGATTTTCACAGCCAAATGTAAGATGGAGGGTCAGTGACCCTATGTAAAAGTTAGGGGAAGGACTAAAGAAATGGAAGGGATGGCAGGAAAAACAACAGTGTCAACTAACTTGGACTCCTGGAACTTCCCAGAGACTCAGCCACCAGAACAAGAGCATAAACAGGCCAGTCCAAGGCCTCTGGCACATATATAACAGAGGCCTTCCTTGTCTGGCCTCAGTGGGAGAGAATGTGCATAATCTTGTAGATACTTGATCCCCTAGTGTGGGGGGATATGAAGGGCAGAGGGGAGAAAGAATCCTGCAAGGGGAGACAGGGAACAGGTAACATTTTGAATGTAAATGAATAAAATAATTAACTAATTAAGAAAAGGGAGTTTTGATTTTTGAAGAGATTGAGTATTTTAATGGTACAGAATTTTCAATTTGTTTGAATTTGTGGGACTTTAAAAGATATTTATATTTTTAATGTAAGATCTTGAAGAGTGTAAAAAGGAAAGATTATGGCTTAACAGTCATGTGTTTGTGCGTCAAGTTGACAAGGTGCCAATTATGCTATAAAGTTTTTATTTCAAGCTTAAAGTCATCTGTGGGGAGAGAACCTCAATTAAGATGCCACCATTAGAGTAGGCTGTAGGCAAGTCTTTAGGGCATTTTCTTAATCAGTCATTTATGGAGGAGGGCCCAGATCACAACAGGTGGTGCCATCCTATGGCTAGTTGTCTTGGGACTAAGCCAATAAGCAGCATTCCACCATGGCCTCTGCATCAACTCTTCCATCCAGGTTATTGCCCTGCTTGAATTTCTGTTTTGACTCCCTTTGTCAACAATGATGTGGAAGTGTAAGCCAAAGAAATCCTTTCCTCTCCAGTTTGCTTTAGATCACAGCAAGAGTAACCTTAACTTAGACATGTCTTCACATATGGTTTCTTCATCAGTGGGCTCCTGTGCTCTCTCTCTCTGAGCCTGACACATGGTGCCAAATCTTAGCCACTCTCTTGGTGTTCCCACTGCAACTGAGGTGCATCTTCACCAGCAGTCTGTTCTGGCATCTCTTGGTACCAAACTTCAGATTCTTTCCATGACCTCTTCAATTCTTCAAAACCAATGCCATGTGGGAGACTTACACCTTGCCAAGTTCAGCTGCCAGCCTTGATGCCTTCAGGACCACAGTTTCCATTGGTCCTTCTATGTACAGGCCTCCGATGAAAAAGTACTGCATAGATATTTCACCTCAATGATGTTGGTCCCGTCTAAATCACAGGTGACTACTCAGCCCTGGCTAACCAGCATCAATTGTCCCAGTGAAGCAAATGTTTCCCTTCAGTGTCACTATTGATTCTTCAGCCCCAGATGACCAGAAACTACAGAATGCAGACCAGTATTCCTTGCCCATACTATCACATGAACTGCCCTGATTAAAGTGTTTGCCTCTCTCTGAAAGTTCATGAGTTATGCCTCAACTGTCTGCTTTACTCTCAACAAGTTTACCTTGCAAGCTAGCGTAGAACAACCCATTATGTTTGAAACTTGTCAATGGCTTTTCCAGTCTAAAGTTCCAAAGTTCCTCCAAAATCTTCCCCCCCAAACCATGGTCGGTTCTGTCACTTCAATACATCATTTCTAGTAGCAAATTTTGTCCCCTCTTTGCCTTCTGTTGCTGTGATGGACAACACGACCAAAAGCAATTTGAGAAGGAAAAGGTTTACCTCGTCTTACAGCTTTATAGTCCACTGTGAAAGAATTTAGGGCAGAAACTCAAATCAGAAACTTAGAGTCCAAAACCGAAGCAGAGGTCATGTAGAGAGTTTTCCCACTGACTTACTTTCTATGGCTGTTCAGTTTGTGTTCTTGAACAACACAGGAATACATGCTCCACCCACAGTGTGCTGGACCTTCCGTATCAATCATTAAACAAGCATTAAACTCTACCCTACAGTGTTGTTTACAGGCAAGCTAACAGGGGTAATTCTTCAATCAAAGCTTCCCCCATCTCAGATCACTCTAATTTGGGTCAAGCTGACAAATAACTAACCACTAAAGTGGGCACATCTGGGAGAGTTTTTGATCCTGTTTTAACCTCAAAAGCCCTACCTCATAGAGTGATCTCTCTGTCTCTTTGGGCAGTGGAAGAAATTAAAAAAAGAAATTTGAAGAAGCACCAGAAGACAATCTATCTGGTGTAAATTTCATAATACTTGGTCCAAATATATATTGAATATATGCCTTAGCATGAAGAGATTCTTTGGAGAAACTATTGAAATCTGCTTTATGTCAGGGAGCAAAGGGTGAGTGATATGATAAGTTTTCTTTTCAACTAGCATTTGTCTGGAGTGTCCACTCTCTATGAGCCATGATACTCCTCAGGCAGACCCATCTCAGGCAGAATGATGATGGTTCCCACCCCACCTCTGAGAAGTTTTTCTTTAAAGAAAATGGAGAACAAGACATAAAAACTCCACTCATCATAATAAGAGATTGTTTCTCTTTTTAAATTAGTACACACACATACACACACACACTCCAAAGCAATAAATGATTTTTATACATATATGTTATTTACTTTGATTGTATTTGCCTTCTTGTTACCATTTCTTATTTCTTTGCCCCATTATTGGTCCCCTTCTTTTTCTCAAGTATTTACATATGGATGAATGAATATATATACATATATATATTTCTTTTCAAGTTGTTGGTCAGGCTAATCCAAGTGACTCATAAAACAATGTAAGTTATTGATATTTGTTGCCTCTTCGAAGTTGAAAGTAAGTCCTGAAGATACTGAAGATACCATGCACTGTGGCACAGGATCCAGTGTATCTGATGCAGTGTGGATATAAATACCTAAACACTTAAACACAATCTGCTCTGTTCATACAATTTTTCTTGTATGTATGTTTTTTTCAGGGCTGTTTGGTATTGGATGACCAATTGTTGAAATTTTCCTCAAGCAAGACTATTTCTCCTGCTTTTAGTTTCTCTTAGTTGTGCTTCGTTTGGAGTTGAGGCCTTATAAGCTTTCTGCTTTCTAAGTGTCTAAGGTGTTATCTTTGTTTGGGTCATGTTTAGGCAGGCATGTTAGTTAAACTTCATGGATGTATCTTTGAACATTTCTAGGAGACACAATCTCACTGTAAATTTCAAATTCCTTTTGCTCTTAACTGCACCCCACCTTACACAATGATCCCTGTGCCTTAGGTATGGGAGTTGTGTTGTAGATATATTAGTTGGGATTTTTCTCCCCAAATCTGTAGTTTGATTTGTTATGGTTTTCTGTAATGGTTTCTGCCTGTTGCAGAGAGAAGTTTCCTTGATGAGGGGAAACTACCATTATCATCTTACATCTTTTTTACTCATTCATCTGTGTTTGGACATTAAGGCTGATTCCATAACTTGGTTTTTAGAAATAGTGCTATAATTGACATGTATATACAAGTACCTCTGTGAATACTGGCTTAGATTCCTCCAGGTATACAGACAGGAATGGAATAGCTATAGCATATGGCAGTTGAACAGCCACTTGTTTTTTGTTTGTTTGAAGAAAGATCTTACAATGTAGATATGGCTGGTCTTAAACTGTCTATGTATCTTAGACCGGCCTCAAATTGCCCTCGCCCTCAAGTGCTGGGGATACAAGCATGAATCACCACACAGAGATAGTTTTCTGAGAAACTTCTGGACTGATTTTCAGGATTTATTATAAGACATATCAAATCTGAACTTTGAACTGTGGGAACCACACAATAGTTTTACTGAGACTCATTACTGTGGGACACAAGAAAGGATTCTGTGATCAACTAATAAGAAACTCTTAATTTCCCAAATAGCTCAAATCTCCTGCTGTGGACCCCTCAAGCTCATGTTTACAATAACCAAAGAAAAAGAAATATATCAATACTTCTCACTTAGATACTAACATACAGAATTAAGGCTGCTTAGCTGTAAGGTGTCTTTAATATATGAATAATCCTTTAAACTTGTAAAACATGGAATGAAGAGTCATTCACTGATTCTTGATAATTTTTCTTGTATGATAATTTTCTTGGTAAAATTGTGTCCCTTGTTCTTTAAGAACATTTAGAGTTTGGCATTTGACATGCATCAAGACTCTCATAATAGCAGAGGAGCTTGAAGCCTTCATTTCAGTGAGAGGTACTATGAAAGTTGAATAATAATGGGCCACATTATTATAGTTACTATTGCTCCACAGGAAATGAAACATGTGCACAGGGAAATAAGTCAGATTATATCAGGCAGTTTGCCCATCATGTATTTAAAATAAGCTTGTAGGATCTAGTCTTAATATGACTTCTAAGAGTAAACGTCTTTGCCAAAGTCAATGTCAACAAAAAAACAGATAACATCCCCTTGAAAGGTCTATTTCATCTTAGTTTACAAACTAGTTGGTGTTTAAAAAAATTCCTGTCTCTATACATATCCTAACTTGTAACTATATAATCAAACCATGTGTCAATGTTTAGATATGGCTACGGTAGCCAGAGACACATATGCTACGATAACCTCACAAAAAATCTAAACTGAATGTTTAGTGGTGTGGTCAGCTCCCATTCGACCAGTTCATCAGTCTTCTGTTAAAGCCACAGAAATCTTGGTTAAATCCAGACTTTGAGTCTTCTCTCATGAGCTGTCTGAGTCGGATTTGGAGGTACCATGGAAGAATAGAGTGACCAAAGAAACAAGACAAAGCAGCAATGAAAGTACTGGGAGGGGTGTGCAGGCAGGAAGGGGAACTACATGTCATGCTCATACATGGAAAATGCAAAAAGCATTGAGAGCTCATTCCTAGAGGAACAGCATCAGTATATTAACTACTTTACTGTGGCAACATACCTGATAAAATAATTAGAGAGAAAGAATTTATTTGACTCATTATTTTTGTCCTTCAGAGCAGAGAAGGCACTGTAGAGTTAGTTCATAGTGGTGGGAATATATGTTGAAGGCTCCTCACATCTCAGTGAAACAGAAAGCAAAATGCTGAAATGGGACCATAATCATTGTAACCCACTTCTACAAGTCAGGCTCCATAGCATCCCGAAACAGTGACACCAAATAGGGACCAGGTATTAAATCAGATGAATCTGTGAGGATCATTTCAGATTCAATCATGGAAAGGAAGACATCTCTTTTAAGTTTTAAGATGACTTTGTTCATTGCTATATTAGTTACTTTTATGCTGCTGTGCTAATACACCATGACCAAAAGCAACTGTGGACAAAGATGTTTATTTTGGCTTACAGTTCCAGAGCGTGATCCCATAAATACAGGGCAGGCATGGCAGCAGGTGACCAAAGCAGAAAACTGAAAAGAAAAAAAAAAAGAGTCACATCTTCAACCCCAGTCAGAGAGTAGACTGCTGGCTTAAATTTTTCTCAATTCTATCTTGAGCAATGGGTCATAAATGCTTTAACCTCCCTTCTAGCCCACTACTCATCAGAGGTAGTGGAAAAGAAAAGGTTTTAGAATATGGGGGAAGTAGACCTGTTTAGAGATTATGCTTTGGAGCAAATTCAATCTGCATTGACAGGAAATCAGCAGTTCGGTTCACATAAATCAGCAGCAGCTCTTGCAAACACTTTGCAAATATACCAGCAGTCTGGTAGCAATGGGATATATATATATATCAGCAGTGGTGGCACAACCTAGCAGAAACAGCCAGGTATTGGCTGAATCAGCACAAGTCAGCAGAAATGATGACGACTACCAGGGACACCAGAAGAAGTTCTTGGCTTTACCTTGCTTAGCGAATCTGGGAGACCAAGGAAGCATTACAAAGTTAGCTATGCAGGCAAGACCCTATCACTGTCCATTGAGTCCTATTTAAACTCCCCTCAAACATTATGTGCTCTCCGCATGTCTTGCCTCACCAGGTATCTTGCCTCAGCACGTAAGTCTGTCTTAGCAAAACTTCACATGAGTCTGTATCAGTTAACATCACTCTGCCAATCACCTGAGTTTGTGGAAGTGGCGAAACACTGCCAGAACACTACCAGAAACTTTTTGGTTCATTTCTCTCTGTGGAGTCAGGACAAATGGAACTCAGCTACTCAATACATGGTGAATCAATACATGTATGTGGTTAGTGAAGAATTTTTCATCATGTGTTCTTTTAAGTGCTTGCTTTAGGAAAACATTCTTTCACCTGTGTCTGCTTCAGGAAAACATTCCATGTGTTTGCCCCAGCAAAGCACCATCTGACACAACTGAGTTTCCAAAGAACCCTTAAGTTTCCACTTCAGTGGAGTGAACTCAAGTGCTATGAAGGTGTAAATTTGTAAAGCCCATTCTTGGTGAAATACTTCCTCCACCGAGGTTTCAAATCCAAAAGGTCCCATAACCACCAAAGCAGCACTGTTCAGACATGTGAGCCTGAGTTTTGTTTTGTTTTTTTATTGAAGCCATCACAGTTACTCTATTTCCATAAGAAACACACACATGTCTGCCCAGGGGTTGGGGGAAGGTTACATGACTTGACATGGTGGTACAGCCAGCAATAGAGTTGTACAGGGATGCCAAGGCTGTCTGAAGATCACAACCCTTTATATACAAACACACAGCAAGTGCTAACTGAATAACTGTACATCTGACGCCATAGACAACTACATTGCAGTATTGGGAACTAGAGTATGAGGAGATTGTTCTGAAGAAATAAAGTTTCATAGATATGAGAAACAAAGTTATAAAAACAAGGTTTTGAGAAATAGAACTGATGTCAGGTTGCCTCATGTTATGACAAAGTTTTAGTAGTCAGAATGAGCTGACTATTCTGACCATAAGTTAGTACAAAACAAAGATAACTGTTCTCGGAAAGACCCACCCCCCTACCACTCCCTGAGGTAAATCCTGAGAACAACCACCAGGTGTCATCCTGACCCTGCTGGACCACCCAGTTCCTCCTCCCTTCCCCACAAGGGACTTGCCAACTTAGCCTTTTCCCAGTAAATTTCCAAGGCCAGGTGAGAGGCTGGATGAGGAAAGTGACCAACTGAGCCAAGAACAGCCCCTTGAGCAAGCCAGCCAATACCTGACCAGATCCTTTGTCCTGTGTACTACCAATGAGAATAGGCCAGCTAACCCTGTTGCTGAAGTCTGCCCTCTGTAAAGAATAAAAGTTGTGTGCTTTTGGGGTTATCTCTCCCTGTGTGGATGAGCAACCCCACGTACATGGATCATTAAACCTCTTGACATTGCAGTGCTCACTTTGTCAAGCTGTGCTCTGTGGGTGGCGCTCCTGATGTAGGGCCACTTTGGGGGTCTTACAACAGTCCCCTGACATAATGGCTTCATTCATAGTGCACATGGTTCTGTGTGTGTCTGCAAAAGGAGATGGTGGCTGATTGTGGTAGGGAATAAAGACTTCAGAAATGGAGTTATGACTTGTACTTCTGGCTACCTGCCTCTTTCACTTCAACTAGAGTGTGACAGTTCTGCACCATCAAGCACATGACATTGCTGGTTAAGTCTTGGCTATAATTTCCTTGTAGCCACTCCCTTCTGGTCCCATGTAATACAAGATTAGACTCAGAAAACATTTTGGTAATAGGCATTACTGGAGCAGAGATTCCATGTTTCAGCAGACATCTGTAAGTTAAAACAGCCATTATTACACAAGTAAGAAATATAAACTCAAAGGTATAAATTAAGAAGCATAGCAGTTCAGAAGTCATGAGCAAGTCAAAATTCTGCATTATAGACCTGAGAATGACTTGAAATACATGAAAGAAGGTTGCTCATGGCTCTTTACTTGGGACTTCCTGAGTTAGTTCAATGAGGAACTGAAAAATTAGAATAGTACAATAAATCTCAGGCATTTTCTCTAGTATATATATTTCGTTTTTTATTCACAAACCAGAGTTCAGTCCTGAAGAACTAAAGCAAAAACACATGCTAGAGTCAAAATTTTGTATACTATTTGGTTTTTCTGTTGTTTATTTGATGTGCATGTACATGCTTACGTGTGTGTGTGTGTGTGTGTGTGTGTGTGTGTGTGTGTGTGTGTGTAAGTCAGAAGTCAAATTTCCACTCTACCATATGGTCCAAGAAACTGAACTCAGATCATTAACTTGGCATTAAGTTCCTTTTCCTGCTGAGCCCATGGCCCATGGCACTGGCCCATGACTATTATTATGTTTTAATAAACAGGCGAATCACCAACACTTACTATTTAGTTATACATCTGATGTATGCATGTGTCAATTTATATACACTCTTTTTCTTTTAACAGATTTTTCTTTTTATTATTTTTATGTATTTGAGTACACACTAGCTGTCTTCAGATACACCATTAGAGGGCATCGCTTCCCATTACAGATGGTTGTGAGCCACCATGTGGTTGCTGGGAATTGAACTCAGGTCCTCTGGAAGAGCAGTCAGTACTATTAACCACTGAGCAATGTCTCCAGCCCCTTTATACACTCTTACAAGTCCACTATAAAAGTGTAATTTCTTATGCTCTCCAGAAAATAGTTTCTTCAGAAACATTTAGTGTATTTCTGATTAAATGTTGGGCTCAGAATTTTATGCCTGTGTTGTATTTTTTCAGCATTTTTGATGGTATTGTCTATTTGCAGAGAAGCTATGTATAATTATTAGTGTTCATTACTGCCTATTCAAATACTCCCATTTCTGTTGATTTCTATGGTTTTTCCAAAGTGGCAATTATAGTTTATGAAAACAATGGTACTTTTACTCCAGTCATCAATTTATACTTTTTTTATATCAAGTTAGATTACCCTGTACTCACAGAAAAAGATTTGCCTACAAAGGCCACTGAGGCATATATGGTCTGTGCTTAACTCTAGTAAGTCAACTTTATTATTTCAGTGTCAAATATAATACTATTTCTCTTTACCATATGACAAAGATAGGCAATTATTTCTCATTTTTATTTATTTTTTATTTTTTCATTTTTTAACTTTGAAAGACCCCCATAGCGGGGAGACCCTCACTCAAGTCTCGGGATGATGCGACCCCTCAAGAACTCACGTGAGACCGTCCTTGCTGTAATAAACATGAGGTTTATTGATAGGAACCAGTGCACTGGGGTCAAGACTCATATCCCACGCAGGGGCAGTGGAGTTCGACCCCCAGTAACTAAGACAAGGGGAATTTAAAGGAAGAGACCTCAACCCCAGCGGGTAGGGAGGGCGTCATTGGGAAATGTCGAGAATACCAGTGAAAAATCACAAGGAGGAGCTTCCTGTTTCTCAAGATTGTTTACTTTATGGTCCATCAGTTCCTGGGAGAAGCTTCCTGCTTCTCAAGATTATTCTCTAAGATTTTAATCTAACTTTATGGTCAGCTAGTACAGGTAGAGGGCAGGGTCTGGAATTTGAGGTGTTTAGGGCTTTTTTAAACTTCTGACTTCTTAGCTGCATTTTTTATTCTTTCAACTTTAATTTTTATTGGATATATTTTATTTATATTTCAAATGTTATTCCCTTTCCTGGTTTCCTGTCCTTAAGCCCCCTAACACATACCTCCTCCCACTTCTTCTATAAGGATGTTCACCCTCCCCAACTGTACTCCATTCCTGCTTCCCTGCCCTGACATTCCCCTACACTAGAGAGTCCATCCTTGGCAGGACCAAGAGCTTCACCTTCCATTGGTGCCCAACAAGGTCATCCTCTGCTTCATATAGAGCTGTAGCCATGGGTCAGTCTATTTGTACTCATTGGGTAGTGTTTTAGTCCCTGGGAGCTCTTCTTGGGTGGTATTGTTCTTTTTATGGGGTTGTAAGACCCTTCAGCTCCTTCAATCCTTTCTCTAACTTCTCCAATGGGGACCCAATTCTCAGTTCAATGGTTTGCTACTGGCATTTCCCTCCGTATTTGTCATGCTCTGGCTGAGCCTCTCAGGAAACAGCTACATCAGGCTCCTGTCAGCATGCACTTATTGGCTTCATCAATAATGTCTAGGTTTGGTGGCTATGTATATGGTCATTCCTATGTCTCTGCTCCAAATTTTGTCTCTATATCTACTCCTATGAATATTTTGTTCCCCCTTTTAAGAAGGACTGAAGCATCCATACTTTGGTCGTCCTTCTTCTTGAGCTTCAGGTGGTCTGTGAATTGTATCTTGGGTAATTCGAGCTTTTGGGCTAATATCCCCTTATCAGCGAATGCATACCATGAGTGCTATTTTATGATTGGGTTACCTCGCTCAGGATGATATTTTCTATTCCCTTCCATTTGGCTGTGAATTTCATGATGTCGTTTTTAATAGCAGAGTAGTACTCCATTGTGTAGATGTACCATATTTTCTGTATCCATTCCTCTGTTAAAGGGCATCTGGGTTCTTTCTAGCTTCTGGCTATTATAAATAAGGCTACTATGAACATAGTGGAGCATGTGTCTTTGTCGTATGTTGGAGCATCTTTAGGTATATGCCCAGGAGTGTTATAGCTGGGTCCTCAGGTAGTACTATGTCCAATTTTCTGAGGAACCTGCAGACTGATTTTCATAGTGGTTGTACCAGCATGCAATCCCACCAACAATGTAGGAGTGTTCTTCTTTCTCCAAATCCTAGCCAGCATCTGTTGTCACCTGAATTTTTATCTTAGTCATTCTCACTGGTATGATGTGGAATCACAAGGTTGTTTTGATTTGTATTTCCCTGATGACTAACGATGTTGAACATTTCTTTAGGTGTTTCTCGGCCATTTGATATTCCTCAGCTGAGAATTTTTTGTTTAGCTCTCTACTCCATCTTTAATGGGGTTATTTGTCTCTCTGGAATCTGACATCTTGAGTTCTTTGTATATTTTGGATACTGGCCCTCTATCAGATGTAGGATTGGGAAAAGATCTTTCCCAATCTGTTGGTTGCCATTTTGTCCTAATGACAGTGTCCTTTGCCTTCCAGAAGCTTTGCAGTTTTATGCGGTCCCATTTGTCAATTCTTGAGCTTAGAGCATAAGCCATTGATGTTTAGTTCAGGAAATTTTTCCCACTTTTTTTTTCTAATAGTTTGATTGTATCTGGTTTGATGTGGAGGTCCTTGAGCCACTTGGACTTAAGCTTTGTACAGGGTGAGAAGAATGGATTGATTTGCATTCTTCTACATGCTGACCTCCAGTTGAGCCAGCACCATTTGTTGAAAATGCTACCTTTCTTCCATTGGATGGTTTTAGCTCCTTTGTCAAAGATCAAGTGACCATAGGTGTGTGAGTTCATTTCTGGGTCTTCAGTTCTGTTCCACTGATCTATCTGCCTGTCTTTGTATCAATACCATACAGTTTTTAATGACTATTGTTCTGTAATACTGCTTGAGGTCAGGGCTGGTGATTTCCCCAAGAAGGTCTTTTATTGTTGAGTATAGTTTTCACTATCCTGGGTCTTCTGTTATTCCACATGAATTTGCAATTGCTCTTTCTATCTCTTTAAAGAATTGAGTAGGAATTTCAATGGAGATTACATTGAATCTGTAGATTGCTTTTGGCAAAATGGTCACTTTTACTATATTAATCCTGCAAGTCCATGAGCATGGGAGATCTTTCCATCTTCTGAGGTCTTCTTCAATTTCTTTCTTCAGAGAGTTGAAGTTCTTGTCATACAGATATTTCATTTGCTTGGATAAAGTCACACCATGATATTTTATATTATTTGGGACTATTGTGAAGGGTGTCATTTCCCTAATTTCTTTCTCAGCCTGTTTATCCTTCGAGTAGAGGAAGGCTACTGATTTGTTTGAGTTAACTTTATACACAGACACTTTGCTGACACTTTGACACTTTGTCTATCAGATTTAGTAGTTCTCTGGTGGAACTTTTGGAGTCACTTAAGTATACTATCATATCATCTGCAAATAGTGATATTTTTACTTCTTCCCTTCCATTTTGTATTCCTTTGACCTCCTTTCATTTTTGGCTTGCTCTGGCTTGGACTTTGAGTACTATATTGAATAAGTAGGGAGAGAGTGGGCAGCCCTGTCTAGTCCCTGATTTTAATGGGATTGCTTCAAGTTTCTCTCCATTTAGTTTGATGTTACCTACTGGTTTGCTATATATTGTTTTACTATGTTTAAGTATGGGCCTTGAATTCCTACCTTTCCAGGACTTTTATGATGAAGGGGTGTTGAATTTTATCAAATGCTTTCTCAGCACCTAATAAGATGATCATGTGTTTTTTTTTCTTTGAGTTTGTTTACATAGTGGATTATGTTGATAGATTTCCATATATTGAACCATCCCTGCATCCCTGGGATGAAGCCTATTTGATCATGATGGATGAACGTTTCATGTATTCTTGGATTTGGTTTGTGGGAAATTTATTGAGTATTTTTGTATCAATATTCATAAGGAAAATTGGTCTGAAGTTCTCTTTTTTTGTTGGGTGTTTGTGTGGTTTATTTATACGCATAATGGTGGCTTCATAGAAGGAATTGATTAGTGCTTCTTCTGTTTCTATTTTGTGGAATAGTTTGGATAGTATTGGTATTAGGTCTTGTATGAATTTCTGGTAGAATTCTGCACTAAACCCATCTGGTCCTGGGCTTCATTTTGGTTGCGAGACTTTTAATAATTGTTTCTATTTCTTCAGGAGTTATGGGACTCTTTAGATTATTTATCTGATCCTGGCTTTACTTTGGTATCTGGGGTCTATCTAGAAACTTGTCCATTTCATCCAGATATTTGAGTTTTTTTGAATATAGTCTTTTGTAGTAAGATCTAATGATTTTTTTAAATTTCTTCAGATTCTGTTGTTATGTCTCCCTTTTCATTTCTGATTTTGTTAATTTGAATATACTTTCTGGGCCTTCTGGTTAGTTTCTCAAAGAACCAACTCCTGGTTTTGTTGATTCTTTGTATAGTTCTTTTTGTTTCGACTTGGTCGATTTCAGCCCTGACTTAGATAATTTCCTGACTTCTACTCCTCTTGGGTGTATTTGCTTCTTCTTGTTGTAGAGCTTTTAAATATGCTCTCAAGCTGCTAATGTATGCTTTCTCCAGTTTCTTTTTGGAGACCCTCAGAGTTATGAGTTTTCCTCTTAGTATTGCTTTTATTGTGTCCCATAGGTTTTTGTATGTTGTATCTTTATTGTCATTAAATTCTAAAATGTCTTTAATTTCTTTCTTATTTCTTCCTTGATGAAGTTATTATTGAGTAGAGCCTTATTCAACTTCAATGTGCATATGGGCTTTCTGTCATTTTTGTTGTTATTGAACTCCAACCTTAGTCTGTGATGAGCTTATTTCAATTTTCTTGTAACTGTTGAAGCCTGTTTTGTGACCTATTATATGGTCCATTTTGGAACAGGTTCCATGAAGTGCTGAGAAGGTGTATTCTTTTGTTTTAGGATAAAATATTCTATAAATATCTGTTAAATCCATTTGGTTCATAACTTCTGTTAGTTTCTCTATGTCTTTGTTTAGTTTCTGTTCCATGATGTGTCCATTGATGAGAGTGTGGTATTGAAATCTCCCACTATTATTGTGTGAGGTGCAATGTGTGTTTTGAGCTTTATTAAGGCTTCTTTTATGAATATAGGTGCCCTTGCATTTGGAGCATAGATATTCAAGGTTGAGAGTTCATCCTGGTGATTTTTCCTTTGATGAATATGAAGTGTCCTTCTGTATCTTTTTTGATAACTTTTGGTTGAAAGTTGATTTTCTTGGATATTAGAATGACTACTCCAGCTTGTTTCTTGGCACCATGTGGTTGAAAAAAATTTTCTACCCTTTTGCTCTGAGGTAGAGTCTGTCTTTTTCACTGAGGTGTGTTTCCTGTATGCAGCAAAATGCTGGGTCCTTTTTATGAATCCAGTCTGTTAATCTATGTCCTTCTATTTAGGAATTGAGTCCATTGATGTTAAGAGATATTAAGGAACAGTTATTGTTGTTTCCTGTTATTTTTGTTGTGAGAGGTGGAATTATGTTTGTGTGGTTCTCTTCTTTTGGTTTTGTTACAATGAGATTACTTTCTTGCTTTTTTATAGGGTGTAATTTCCTTCCCTGTATTGGAGTTTTCCAACTATTATCCTTTGTAGGGCAGGATTTGTGGAAAGATATTCTGTAAATTTGGTTTTGTCATGGAATATCTTGGTTTCTCTATCTATGTTAATTGAGAGTTTTACAGGATATAGTAGCCTGGGCTGGCATTTGTGTTTTCTTAGTGTTTGTACGACATCTGTCCAGGATCTGCTGGCTTTCACAGAGTCTGTTGAGAAGTCTGATGTAATTCTGATAGCCTGTGTATCTTACTTGGCTTTTTTTTCTTATTACTTTTAATATTCTTTCTTTGTATTGTGTGTTTGGTGTTTTGACTGTTATGTGATGGGAGCAATTTCTTTTCTGGTCCAATCTATTTGGAGTTTTGTAGGCTTCTTGTATGTTTATGGGCATCTCTTTCTTTAGGTTAGGCAAGCTTTCGTCTATAATTTTGTTGAAGATATTTACTGGCCCTTTAAGTTAGGAGTCTTTGCTCTCTTCTATATCTATTATCCTTAGGTTTGATCTTCTCATTGTGTCCTGGATATCCTGGATATTTTGGGTTAGGAATTTTTTTTTTTTTTTTTTTTTTTTTTTTTTACATTACCTTTGATGCTTATATCAATGGTTTTTTTTTTTTTTTTTTTTTAATGGTATCTTCTGCCCTGAGATTCTCTCTTCTCTTGTATTCTACTGGTGATGCTTGCGTCTATGACTCCTGATGTCTTTCTTAGGTTTTCTATCTCCAGGGTTGTCTCCTTTGTGATTTCTTTATTGTTTCTATTTCCAGTTTTGAATTCTGGATGATTTTGTTCAATTCCTTCACCTGTTTGGTTGTGTTTTCCTGTAATTCTTTAAGGGATTTTTGTGTTTCCTCTTTAAGAGCTTCTATTTGTTTTCTCTGTTGTCCTGAATGTTTTTAAGGGAATTATTTATGTCTTTTTTAAATTCTTCTAGGATCATCATGATATGTGATTTTAAATCCAAAGCTTGCTTTTTTGGTGGGTTTAGACATCCAGTATTTGCTTTAGTGGGAGAACTGGGTTCTGATGCCCAGTAGTTTTGGTTTCTCTTGCTTAGGTTCCCCTACTTGCCTCTCACCATCAGATTGTCTCTGGTGTTAGCTTGTCTTGTTGTCTCTGACAGTGGCTTGATCCTTCTGTAAACCTGTGACTCAGCATTCCTGTATACCTGTTTTTCAGCTGCATCTGGATACAGAGAGCTGTGTCACAGGGTCAGCTCTTGGTGCAGGCATAAACCCGATGTCCTGCCCCTGAGTTCTTGTTAGTTCCTTTGACCAGAGGGCACAGAGGGCACTAGGCAGGTTCCTGTTGGGCCATGAATTTGAGCAGAAGTAGTTAGTTGTCTCTTCTGAGCCCTCAGGATTGTCTGCACTTCGGAGAGTCCAGCTCTCTCCCTCAGGGGATTTGGGTACAGAGTGCTGTGGGACTGGTTCAGCTCTGGAAACTAGAATTGTCCTGTTCCAGGCTGTTCCTTTGATTGTGTGTGTCCCAAGGCCATCAGGCAGGTTTTTCGGAGCAGAAGAGTTGGTCTTACCTCTGCTCTCAGGTATTTCTCATTTTTTTATATATCAAGATTTACATTAAGAATGAATGCTGACACTGGAGAAACAGCTAAGTGAGTAAGGTTCTTTCTGGGCCTGCATGAGAACTCATGCCTAAGGTCTGAAAACGCATGTAAAGTCGAGTGTGGTAGCATGTACCTGGAATCCCAGTGCTCCTATAGCAAGATGGAAGGCAAGGAAAGACAAATCCTCAAAATCCACAGGTCAGCTAGCCTGTACTGCAGTAGTAAATAACAGAGACCCTGTCTCGTATGAGGTTGTGGGGACAGTGATGATCAAGATTCGACCCCAACTTTCACACATGCACTTCAGCACACAAGCACCCTGAATCTCATGCATTTACATACACACAACATACATGCCCACAATTTTTAACAATGGACCAGCAAGATTGCTCCACAGGTAAGGGCACTTGCCCCAATGATAAGAACCTGACATCGATCCATAAGATCTAAGTATATTATATACTTGGAGATAAGAACATACTTACAAGCTGTCCTCTGATATCTACATGTTTATAGTAGCAGTCAGAAACAACAATTAAGTAAATAACTATAAAAAATGAATGCTGATTTTTCCCAAGTGTCTTTGGGAATCTAATGGGATTAGTATATGCCCCTCTCATAGCCTCTTTATAATTTTATAATGAAAATTGCATGAATGTTTCCTAATTAGAAAATACATTTAACATATACTGCAATGGAAGTGAAGTATAGCTGATAAGGAATCAGAAATGGAAACTGAGGTGGAATGGAGATGGGCCACCCCTTAGGAGTCCTGGCCTCAGAAGGAGAGAGAGTTGAAAGAAGAATGTTACCAAGGTGTATAGAAACATTGTTTGAAATACCATTGACTTTTTCTTGTACTTATTAAATCAAACATTTCAGAATGGTAAAAAATTGAAAAGGGAAGTCAAATTCCTTATAGACAATAGAGAAGGCATAGTGTTTGTCATGTAGCTGACATTAAATGACTGCTTAGAGGCTGTGAGAAATGTGAAAAGACAAAGTACAAAGATGGGATTTAGAAAAAAGCAAAGTACAAATTCCTGAAGATCAGGGAGACCCTAATAGACAAGAGGGTTGGTTACAAAAGCATTTTCTAATGTCCAGCTATCTGTGCAGTCCAGACATCAAGTTTGCTTCCTCTTGGCGTGTTATTCTATTATGGCCTGACAGATTTAGGTGTTGGAATTTAATAGGAATTTTCATACGTGTCATCATAACATTGACCTTAAATTTCTAATTTTTGTTATTATTGATCTTGAGTTGTGATTATATTTTCCTTGTAAAATAAGCCAAGAAAGATTGGTTCTTTTTGATTTTTTTGAAATGCCTCAAATGAGATGGGAGGTCTGTCTGAAAGTTTGACATTTGTTGAGGGGGAGGGTCTTGCTGTTTGGTTCAGGCTGACCTCAAGTTCACAACCTTCCTACCTCAGTCTTCAAAGTGCTGGAATTAGAGGCATGCACTGTCATGTCATGTAGCAGGTCACAGGTTTAGTAGAACTCATGTAAAATCACTTGGACATTGATACAGAAATAGTTTGATGATTTTGTTTTTCTATTCCTTTAGTGTTTACTCATGTGTGAATTTTAACTAATTTTTAAAAATTTTATTTTCTATTAATTTAATTTACATTCTTAAATGTATTAGCTCATTATTTTACTTAGATCCCTTGAAGTGGTTTTTGCTGTTTTGCTTTTCTTTGCTTTTTATTGTTGTTTGTTTGTTTGTTTGTTTTGGTTTTTAGACAGGACTCTCTACAGAGTGCTGGCTATCCAGTACTCAGTACATAGATCAGGCTGACCTTGAACTCATAGATATGCCTGCTGCTGCCCCTCTAGCATTGGGATGAAAGAATGTGATACTACTAGCTCTTTTGCAATGTTCTTAATCACTTCCCAAGTTGATCTCTATCAACCTGTCTGTCTGTCTGTCTGACTGTCTATCTATATATTTACTGATTTGGTGGTGACACAATTTCAGACTTCAAAGACCATGGTAAGAGGGAAGCATGAATTAGAAAGAATGAGAATTGCAATTTTATTATTATACAACATCCACTGATTCATTGTATAGTCTTCAAATTTTCTTCCTTGCCCTTTAAAACAGATGAAAAATGCCTACATCTAGAATGCAAATAACCAGGACTTAACTCTGTAGGAACTCTGAACCCTTTCATTGGCTGAGTGATGGGCTTACCTGAAACCTGTTTATGCCATTTATGAAAATCATTGCAACTTCATTATCTATTTAAATACTCTCAAGACAATGAATGTTAATGTGAAGAAAAATTGTTTCTATGAAAACTTGGCTGAATGTTTTGGTAAGGCTCCCTATTAAAAATTATCAAAGAAACGTGGTTCATGCTTGAATTCCAGCACACAGCAGTCTAAGAAAAGAAGATTGCCCTGAGTGAGGTCAGCTATGCCTACAGAGTAATACTCTGACTCAAACAAACAAATAGCAATAGCAACAACAAACATTGCTTCACATATTCTATTCCATTAGATATGGGAGAGAGAACTGTTAAAATCTGGAAAGTAACCGCCCAACAAATACTAGGATTCAGTACTAAGCAGAGACGCATTATGGAAATGGTGGATGCAAGACAGTGATGGAGTGCTCCAATCGGAAAATCCCACTACCACAAGGAAAGAGCATCTGCCACAAAAGATTACAGAATAACTGTATTTTAGTTTCCAATAAATATGTGTTGACCTTAATTATTTCTATATCCCTCCTCTTTTTTCCCACTGTTTCTGATTGAGGTAGGAAAAGAATCTTTACTGAATACTACTTTCCTCATTGGTGTGTTCTCTCTCTCTCTCTCTCTCTCTCTCTCTCTCTCTCTCTCTCTCTCTCTCTCTTATTTTGTTGCATGAGTGTTTTGCCTTCATTCCTGTCTATGCACCACTTTCCTGCCACCTATGAAGGCCAGAAGAAGGTATAGAATCCCTTGGAACTGGAATTACAGACAGCTGCGGGCTGCCATGTTAGTGTAGGAATGTGATTCTGGATCCTCTGGAAGAGCAGCCAGTGCTCTTAAGAGCTGAGCCATCTCTTCAACTTCTACTGATTAATTCATTGTGGAATATTTTAATTATTATACAGTATCCCCTGATGATCTTCTGGTTTCCATTGGAATCAGTTATAACAACTTTCTTTTCATCTCTAATAGCATCTCTAATTTTACATGCATACTTAGTGTTTAATTACGCACCCCCCCCCCATTTTCTGTCCTCCAGTTTCTTCCCTATTACGGCGTACCACTATTCCCTCACATTTTCCTGTGCTTTTTTTTTTTCATTTTTTTAACCCATTGAGTCCCTTTGTTGCTGCCCTATATTTGTGTAGGTGTAGGGACACCTACAGAAACATGGACACTTTTTAAATTGAACTTAAGATCCATTGCACAGGACAGAACCTATCTATACATGGCACTGTTAATGGGGCTAAAAGCCCGTGACTGAGTAGGTCATAGACTATGACCTAGACTACTATTATCATTTTGCAAAATAGACATAGTATTGAAACCAATATTTGTTTTTTAATGTGAACACTTACAGGTATAAGTGTTCCTTGAGGGACTGCCTGAGCTGTATCCCAGGGGTTCACTGGACAGAGTTCTCGTTTTCCTTTGGTTTTAGAGATATTTTAATTTGATTATTGGAGTTCTTCAACAATCCACTGCTCACTCAAAAGTATACTCTTTAGTCTCCAAGCATTGATGTATTTTCTGAGGTCTTGATTCTGCTTTCTGGTTCTATTTCCCTACAGTCTGATATGACAGGGGGATTCTTATTTTGTTTTTTAGGTTTCTATGTTTATGAAGCTTTATTTGTGCTTGTAATGTGATCAATTTTAGAGACAGCTCCATGTGCTTTGTGAGAGTATCTATTCCTCATCTGTTGCTGTGATGAGCAGTTAAGCTAAGGTAGAATTTAGCTGTAGGATTGTCTTTGCTGAGTTTTTTGTTCAGAAGATCTATCTAGTCATGGGAGTGGATTGTTGAAGCCTCCCATTCTTATTGTGTGCTTTAGTGATTCTGACCTTCTTGTCTGTGGCTTATCCTGACCAGAATGTTTAGTAAAATAGACATCTCTCTTATTTCCCAGGGTTCCATTCTTTGGGAATTGATCTGATCCCTATTATCTAGGATCCCACTGATCTTTGGAGAATGTAATTCAGACCTGAAGCAGGTCACTTAAGGGTGTTACTCAGGAAGCCGAGATAGGCAAGGGTTGTAACTAAGAACACAACTCTCAACATCCTGAAGGAAAGGTTGGCCTCTCCCCAAGGCTGAACCCTGACTTTCCTTCCATTATCCCTTCATTTATTCCTGTGGGAAAAATGGTGTCTATCAATATCTATCAATGTATTATGGTTCATGTGGACCTATTGCAATCTATGGATACATTTCCAAACAACTATTTCATTAACTAGTTAGTTGTACTTAAGGGAAATTCTTAATTTACTTATTTATGCCTTGCTTCTTTAATAATGAAAACATTAAATGGTATGAATTTTCCCTAAGGACAGTTTTCATTAGAAAGTATAATAATTGATATTTTCAAAGTAGCTTATAACTGCAATTTGATTTACTCCTTAGTCTGGTTTATTTTGTAGAAATAAATTTTAGTTCCCCAAGCTCAAAAGAGGACTTTTAAATTTAATTTTCCCCAAAAGTTTAATTTTTATTTCTGGCTCAATTATTAGTACTTAGCACTCAGCTTGGTAACTGAGAGCTTCTCTTAAATATTGAATGAATGCATGGATCAGACAGAAGGGAGCTCATAAGATTTCAACTTACAAATGTATTAATGTTGTATTTGTGGCCTGCTTTGGTTCTCTTTTGTAAATGTTTCAGACTTTATTTCAAAAGAGCACTTTTGGTATGGCAGACAGTCCCATTATATGTATTTATCAGAGCAGTGCGTTTCAGAGACCAACTGGCATGTGCTTTTGTCTGTTTGATCTTTAAGTTTATGAAGAAAACTTATTTAAAAATCTATCCTGTTTTAAATCTTGCTAAAAATGAGACATTGTTTCTCTGGTCTACATGTTATTTTGTGTCTTCTAAAAGCAGTAAGCTAGGGGAACCACTTCAAAACACAGAGTATAATCAGGACAAGCCTGATCAACATTTAGATGTTACCCAAAGTGTTTTGGTCCTTCTGCAGAGGGGGCAGGGATAGGAAGACTTGATGTATTCTTTTTCCTTGTTGCTTCCATGTGGTTACATGGTTTCATGTTTTTCATGGATCCAAGGAGGACTTTCACAGAGGTGGCAGTGAAAGAATGTTTCCCCAGGGTAGGTGGGATTTACCATGTGGCTGGCACTGAAGGGCCATGTCATATTTCTGTTTCCTCTTCTTCCTGGTGTGGAGATAGAGTGACCAAGGATACCTGCAAGTCTTATGCCATTACATTTGAAAAGCTTAGGGGCCGCCTTGATTTGTTTGTTTGTTTTTTGTCTCTGGAAGAAATATTAAACAGCAAACAAGCATCATTTCCATTCAGAGAGAGTGCTCCAAGGAGTTTTGCTAGCATTTCATGGTCTCTCTGGGAAGAAATATGAGGTTTGGGAACTTCGCTACAGTTTATTAATTCCATTTATTTTCAAAGAGAATGCTGGGTTGTTTTACATGGCAATACTAAAGAGTCTAGCCTACACATATGCATGCGCGCGGACACACACACACACACACACACACACACACACACACACACACACAGGTTTGCCAGTGTTTTACTATGGCTATAACAAATTTGGGTGTGTACACACACACACACACACACACACACACACACACACACACACACACAGGTTTGCCAGGGTTTTCCTATGGCTATAACAATTTTGGGTGTTTGGTTGCCATGTTCTGTTTTACCTTATTTCCGGGACATGTTATTTGACATGTAGAGTAGGTGCCTGCTATTTTTCCATGGTAAATTCTACTCTTGTTCATTAAAACAATAAACTTCCTTATTTAATGTGTTTGCACATTACACATATTTCTACCCATAGCCTTTTGCATATGTGTACTTAATCTCTGGCTCACTATTTTATTAAAAACTTTCTGGTTATCTGCTATTAGATGTGTTCCTTGTATTAAAAAGCATATGATCTGATGCCCTTTGTGATTGAGTGATTGAGAATGTCATCTGCACTCTGCCTGTGACCTCCTCTTTTTTTTTTTTTTCTTTTTTTCGGAGCTGGGGACCGAACCCAGGGCCTTGCGGTTGCTAGGCAAGCGCTCTACCACTGAGCCAAATCCCCAACCTCTGTGACCTCCTTCTTATCCTCTCCAATGAAGGTAACTTTTTTTTTCCATAATAGTTGATGCTTCTGATTCTTAATGCACATTTATACATTTATGTTCCATATTTTTATTTTAGCCTTGTCAAAATTAAAATTCTTTCTTTTGCAAATTAACTTCTGCTTCGAGCTTATGAATTTCAACGTCTATGTCTATGACTCATTTTCTTGTTAAAAAGTGTGAGCCATACATCTTTATTTTTTATGAAATATCTTTTTTGTGTTTTGACTAAGGTGATTTTTTTTAAGTGAGAGCCAGAGATATGGTTACAATTACAGTTCTCTCATCCCCCCCCACACACACCAAAATAACAAAAACAAGCAAAACATAGGAAAGTTATAAAATAACAAAGGCAACACTGAGTATATGAAGAAGACCTGTCCGAGAACAGCAGGAGCCAAATGAATAAGGTTTCTTCCTCTGCTGTTTGTGCTCACCTCAGGAGCCCATCTTACCAAGGCAAAGAAGCCTATGTTTACATCACCATGCACCTCTCAGAAGCCCCACCATCCTTGATTTAGCCTTGGTAGCCACCCTGATCATATCGTCTTTTGCTACATCAACCATCTCCATAGTTAGGAGACAGGAGACCTTCCTGTTTCTCCTTTCTTGGCCATCTAGGTTATAGCCTTTTTCAGGTTGCAGTCATCTCAGTTCATGTACTCATACAGAAGATTTGGACACTTACAGGACCCAGTTTGTCACGTCTGCCACTTCCAGTAGAGAATCCTCACCAGCCACTGTCACCACTTTGCCACCTCCTCTACGGCCTCCACAGAAAATAGGTCTGCCTTGCTCGCAGCCTTCATAAACAATTACACCACCTTGATTAATATCTGCTCCACAGATAGGAGATGAAACCTTGACAGGGTTCCCAGAGAATTCTTTACCATCAAACTACTTGATAACCCCTTTAGCAAAAAGTAGGTCATCAAATACAATTGTTGCCTCACCTGCAAGCATGCCAGTTTCTCTCTATGTATGCAAATTAACCATAGGCTTTCCAGTTTGTGTTTTTTAAATTGTCCTAATAACTCCAATCTGTTGGAAGCTATCGACCATAGACTCAATTGTAATATTCTCACCCAAGCCTTGCAGAAAGATGGCATTGTTGTCTGAATTATCTTCTTCAGAATTGTGATGTGATCCTTGATACAGAGGCCCACCAGATCTATTGAATACACCATGGTTACTTCTGTTCATGCTGCCTCCGCCTCCGCCTCCCCCTCCGCCTCCCCCTCCGCCTCCGCCTCCGCCTCCGCTTCCACAGCCTTTGGAGACTTAGCTACCACAGCTGTGGTTGTAACCACCTCCATCACCCCTATCCTCAGCCCCTCACTGTCCTGCTGGTTCCCCCTTTAGCCACCTCCTATTATTACTTTGGTCTTCATTGCCATAACTAGTACCACCACCACCCCAGTTGTCTCCACTACTTTCTTCCGCTCCCACTCTTGTACTGATTCTGCACTCCATAGTCCTAAAGCAGGTTCTAGACACTTTGCTGCTGTCCATAGCTTGTTGCTATCCAGAATGTTCCTGTCAGACTCTTGGCTATTGCTTCCAATGTGGGGCTGCCCACAGCCCCTGCTCTAAGAACTGCCACCAGTTAACTTTTCCAAGATGCAGCTAGGAGCTGGCTGGCTGTTGGTCATAGGCAGGGTACGAGGACTGCTGCTCTGCCTATAAGAGTACAGAACTCAGGCTGCTGCCATAACCTCCAATGGAATCATGCTCCAGGAAGCTGAATATTATAGCCTGTGTTTTGTGTTTGTCCATAGGAAGAACCATAGATGCTCTGATTGGTGATAACTACTGTAACTCTACTTGTCATAGGGCTGATTGCTCTGTTAGGAATAGCCCTGCCCAGGCCTGTAACTCTACTTGTCATAGGGCTGATTGCTCTGTTAGGAATAGCCCTGCCCTGGCTGAATAGGATAGTATGCATAGTGTTTATCTACTTGCTGGTATAATTTTTTGAAGCCACAGTGGCACACACATGCTCAACCTGACATTCTACAAAATCCAGAT
Organism: Rattus rattus; assembly: GCF_011064425.1. Taxonomy (NCBI): domain Eukaryota; kingdom Metazoa; phylum Chordata; class Mammalia; order Rodentia; family Muridae; genus Rattus; species Rattus rattus. The sequence continues at coordinate 39,068,707 of NC_046167.1, forward strand.
GACTGAGAGCTGAGCTATGAAGCATCTTTGCTATAACTTAGGTACTTTCTCTTTAGATGTGAGATCTATGCTTGTGGTGATAACTACTCTCTCAATCATTCTTATCTGTGGTTTTAATTTCTCACTTGATTCCATTGCTTAGTGATTTTTTTTATTTGCAAAAAATTGTTTTAAAAGCCAGTATGTTGATAATATGCAATTTTTGAGAACTTTGGTTGATATAACACTTTTAGAATTATTGAAACCTGACATATAGTCTAAGAAATTGGTTTTTGAAAATATATTTTGGGTGATTTTAATAATTGTAACTCACAACGGTTAGCTAGCTTGAAATACAATGTTATTAATAACATTAATTTTTAAAATCCATCCTAGTTTACCTTTCTGTATCAAAGTATACTATTAGATGCTTTGTTTTAAATCAACTTCTGTTTCTAATACGTTCTTCAATGTTTTAATACAGTGTGATTTTCTGTGGATGGATTCAGCATCATTTAAGACTACTTTGTATTTATTGTAGTTGTCTGAAAATATGAAGCCACACTTCATCCCATTTGGTACTTCTCTTTATTTCAGCTTTATTGATGGTATTGTTATCATTGTCATTCCTATTCTGTTCTGTGTTTAGTCTTCAGCCTCATTGCTGTTTCCTTGCTTTTTAGTTTTGTTTCCTTCCACCTTATTATCTTTTAACTTTTCTGAATTTTAGTTGAGTTTCTGGAAAATAATCACCTATAAATGTGGTTTACTTAGTTAAGATGTATTTTTCATTTTTTTTCATCTTTATTAACTTGGGTATTTCTTATTTACATTTTGATTGTTATTCCCTTTCCCGGTTTCCATGCCAACATTACCCCTAACCCCTTCCCCTCCCTTTCTGTATGGGTGTTTCCCTCCCCATCCTCCCCACATTACCACCCTCCCCCAACAGTCATGTTCACTGGGGGTTCATTCTTGGCAGGACCAAGGGCTTCCACTGGTGCTCTTACTAGGATATTCATTGCTACCTATGAGTTTGAAGCCCAGGGTCAGTCCATGTATAGTCTTTGGGTAGTGGCTTAATCCCTGGAAGCTCTGGTTGGTTGGCATTGTTGTTCATATGGGGTCTCAAGCCCCTTCAAGCTCTTTCAGTCCTTTCTCTGATTCCTTCTATGGGGGTCCCATTCTCAGTTCAGTGGTTTAATGATGGCATTCGCCGATGTATTTGCTGTATTCTGGCTGTGTCTCTCAGGAGAGATCTACATCCGGTTCCTGTCTGACTGCACTTCTTTGCTTCATCCATCTTTTTTTTTTTTTTTTTTTTTTTTATTAACTTGAGTATTTCTTATGTACATTTGAAAGTGTTATTCCTTTCCGGTTTCTGGGCAAACATCCCCTTCCCTCCCCCTTCCTTATGGGTGTTCCCTCCCCACCCCTCCCCCATTGCCGCCCCCCCCCCCAACAGTCTAGTTCACTGGGGGTTCAGTCTTAGCAGGACCAAGGGCTTCCCCTTCCACTGGTGCTCTTACTAGGATATTCATTGCTACCTATGAGGTCAGAGTCCAGGGTCAGTCCATGTATAGTCTTTAGGTAGTGGCTTAGTCCCTGGAAGCTCTGGTTGCTTGGCATTGTTGTACATATGGGGTCTCAAGCCCTTCAAGCTCTTCAGTTCTTTCTCTGATTCCTTCAACGGGGTCCCGTTCTTGCTTCATCCATCTTATCTAGTTTGGTGGCTGTATATGTATGGGTACATGTGGGGCAGGCTCTGAATGGGCGTTCCTCCAGCCTCTGTTCTAAACTTTGCCTCCCTATTCCCTCCCAAGGGTATTCTTGTTTCCCTTTTAAAGAAAGAGGGAAACATTCGCATTTTGGTCATCCTTCTTCAGTTTCATGTGTTCTGTGCATCTAGGGAAATTCGAGCACTTGGGTTAATATCCACTTATAAATGAGTGCATACCATGTGGGTTTTTCTGTGATTGGGTTACCTCCCTCAGGATGATATTTTCCGGTTCCATCCATTTACCTATGAATTTCATAAATTCATTGTTTTTGACAGCTGAGTAGTACTCCATTGTGTAGATGTACCACATTTTCTGTATCCATTCCTCTGTTGAAGGGCATCTGGGTTCTTTCCAGCTTCTGACTATTATAAATAAGGCTGCTATGAACATAGTGGAGCATGTGTCTTTGTTATATGTTGGAGCATCCAGGCGGTGAGCTCTCTCTCCCACGGGATTTGGAAGCAGGGAGCTGTGGGCTGGGATCAGCAAGGTTCAGGCTCCACCTAAAAACCAGAAGCGTCCGGTCCCAGAGGAATTTTGCCTCTGTGTGTCCAGAGTCCACCAGGCAGGTCGCTTGGAGCAGAAAAGTTGGTCTTACCTCTGGTCCGTGGCTGAAGTTTCTCCTGGAGTGCTGCTTTTAAGCTCTCTGTGAGGGCGGCAACCAGTGGGGCCTGCCCACCTTTTCCCAGAGCCCCGTTCACTGGGGTCCCAAGTGGCATTAGATGTTTTCCTCTGGAGCCAGAAATGTGGGCAGAGTGTAGTCTCTTCTGGCTTCCCAGGTGTGTTTGCCCCTCTGAAGGTTTAGCTCTCCCTCCCATGGGATTTGGGTGCAGGGAGCTGTTGACTGGGTCCCTTCAGGTCTTGGAGGTGTCTTGTATTTTTCTTTTCTAGTGGTTAAAGTTCATTTATTAGTCTTCATTTTATTAATTAATTTCATTCTCATTTTGCCAATTTATTTTATGCTTTTAAACATTTTCCTTACCTTTCCTAGCTTATCTGTTGCTGTAAAATAATAAAAAATTATATGCTGTCTTTTACCCATATCTGATAGATATCTTAATTTGTCATCAAAGCCTCTCACTAGTTTTGCTCCATTCCATATCACACTGCCAATGGACTCTCTCTGAGTCTGGCAGCAATCTCTCTCCCCATCCATTTCCCAAGGCAGGTTACCACCATGCCCAAAATATATATCCCAATTCCATGACAGCCTAGTGTCTTCGGCTGCCACACACTCTCTTAAACTTAAATCGCTACATGAAAGAACACACAACACAATGACCTCTGATCCAATTGATAAGATATAATTGCCCACCTAAACATACAAAGCCCTGTACACATCCATCCCTTAAGAACATTCGTAACAACCTGTAAAGGTGTAGAGTGGAATCTTAACATCAACCTCCATGTTCTCTTGGCAGCTTCTCTCTCCAGTCTCCTCCTCTTCCTCTAAAACTTTTCTCCTGCCCATCCTTCCTTTTCATACAATGACAGGCCTCATTCTATCTTGTACCTGCCTTCATCTGTATGACATCCTACAATTATCCTTTTTTTATTACAATGGCAATTTTTCCCCATATTTTTAGAAATTAATTTTTCATTAGTCAATGATTATACTTAAACTGGGAAACCTTTTTAAGTTTCTTAAAAATACAGGAAATTGAATAAATCTATACTTCTGCCTTCCTTCTTCCCATATCTAAATTTCCCTTAGGTTTTAGCAATAAACACCGGACTTCCTATTGGTTCAGTCAATAATAGTGATTCTTTTTGTTGTGAACATTAAGTTTACTTTAAAAGTAATGATAGCTGTTCAACCAACTTTCACTTCAAGTTAATATTAGTTGCTAATACTAAAATACTTGTTCTATTAATTCTGTATCTGCTGTGGTTCAGATGTGTTTCCTCCAGACAGTATTGTAAGCATGCTCAAAGATTGATGCCCAGTATGCAGGTCATCATGTGGGAAACCTTTAAGATGGGTGTCTACAAACTCAGAAAAAAAAATGTCCCCCTCTCATATGCAGATTCTGACCTAGAGAGAGGGAGATGGGGAGTGAGAGCCTGCAAAGCTAGAAAGGAGACCAACAGAATACCAAAAGGCTGGTGGAGAGTGGGGGAGAAGAGAATGGAGAATTTACTAAAAGTCAGTTTGTGTAAAAGTGCCACAATGATACATAACACAATGTATCTTTACTTAAAAAATAATGTAAGAAAAGCAAGTAGGTGAAATAAAAATAAAAATAAAAGAAAGTGAAATTATTAGTGTTTCTGCTTTCAAGAAGGAGTTAATTTAGTACAGTCTGCTCCTCAAGGGGACCTAGGTCTTCCCAACACCTACATTACTGATCACAGACTTTTATAACTCCAGCTTTAGGGAATCTGATGCCTTCTCCTGGTCTGCATGGGCATTGCACACATGACATAGAGACATGTATGTAGAGAGAACACTCAAACATATAAAAATACATCTTTAATGTAGTTCTGTGGAGTGAACTAGCTCTCAAGAAAGCAGGCTGTTGGAGCAGGGCCACTGCATGCATTTGGTTTTCTCTACAGGCATTTCCCTTCTTGCAACTCTACCATGTTATAATATGGCCTATCAGAGTCTATCCTGAATCCAAATTAATGAGAACATCTGATTTGGAGCTGTCAGACTCTAAAACTCTGACCTCCATAAATTTTCTTTATAAAGTGGCAGATTCATATACTATTTTTTGCTTTAGTTTTAGTTTTTGTTTTGCCAAAACAGAAAACAGACAGTTCCATATTGAAAACATGATTCCATTAATACTTTGAACAGTATTTTTAAGGCACAGTATGTGGTATGTAGGTAAGAAAGGTTTAGTCCTGCATGTATCATATGTTCCTGGTACTCTGTTATGATCATTCATCATTGTATTTTCTCTTCAGATGCAATGGTAATTCTCTTTTAAAGCTAAATGGTAGTTTTTTAGAATTCTCATGGGAAATGAGCCAATTTATACTTGAAAAAGGTTTAACTTTAATTTCTAGATGTCTATAAAATTTTCTTCCATGTCTTTTGTGCTTGCCTTGTGAATATAGGAACTAGCGAACAATCTCTAAAATCCATATTTTAAAATTTGGGCATAATATTTGTAATTACAGTGCTAAGAAAGAGAGATAGGTAGATCCTTGGGGCTTGCTTGCTGCCCAGTCTAGTTTATTTGGAAACTCCAGGCCAGTGAGAGACCCTGCCTCAAAATACAAGGTGACTGAAAATGATGCCTGAGATTATCCTCTAGCCTTCACATGCATATGCACAAGATGTACACTCATCTGCTAATTCCTGTGCATCTACACATATACATGCACTCACCCCCCGCACACGCACAGAGGGAGTATATTGTATTCTATATGATTTTGTTTTTCCATTAAAAGGAAAGTCTTCTGTAAAGCAAGGGGAATCTCTCTTTCTGAAAGGGACATGTACAAAAGAGCACCCCAGCACACAGCACCCATAGGACTCATAATAGAGAATTCATACGTAACAATTTTTAGAGTTGAAGATTCATAAACAAATGAAGGTAGTGTCATGGTAGCTGCCTGTTTCAAGAAGTGTATCTAATGATAAATATGATGCTCATGATCCACTAGTACCATGATGCAATAAGAAAATATTATATGAATAGTGTCAAATAAACCAGAAGATTTTAAAAATGTGTAATATATACTACCTAGGAGAAGCCCTACAACTATATATTGCTTCAGCCCTAGTTTGAATACAAGGAAGACTTACCAATTCTAGAAGCCAGGCTCAGTGACTTTGATTCTGTAGTTCCACTTTCCAGTCTTTCAAGGAGGCCAGTTAAGGTATCTGACCTTTACCATAGCTTCCAGCAAGAGTCGTGTCTGAACCCAAATTCAATCACCCTTTGACCTATCACAGACAATGACCATCTTGGTAGTAAGACACAGGATGCTGAAGACAAGAAACACAGTAACATCTGTGAGGAAAACAAATTTCCCAAGAGTGATCATCATCATATTTGAACACTTGGACATTAGGTTAATCATTAGTATAAAGAAAACCCCACCAAGGACATACAGTGAAGACCCATGACAGTCATCAGGAGCACATCAGGAATAAAAAGACTGCAAGAGCAAACTAGAGGAAAAATACACTCCCATACTGCTAGCACCTGAATTTAACAATAATTGAGATTTTTGTAATACTTAAAGAATTTGTCTTGTTTTTGTTTGTTTGTTTTTGGTACATTTTAAAATAATTTCATACTTTATGTCAAATCTATCCTTAAACATTGAAGTCTGTATCTAAAATAAGATAAGAGTTTCTTATACTACCGTCATCACACCTAATAAACAATAAAGACTGTTGGTATCAGGAAATATTCAATGTTCTGATCTGGTTTCTATGAGTATCTCCACGTGTCTTTGCCTTGGCTTTCTGACTTCCCGTGTGCTCATACTTTCTCACAAGAGTCTCTAATCTAGAACTGCCACACACTCCCCTGGCTTTTTGGTTTACAACATCTGGCAATCTTATAAATGTCTCTAGTCAGGTTTGCAGCCTTTTGTCAACTAGTTTATTCTCCCACTTACCTGCTCCTTCTGTAAATGGTTAGCTTTAAAGGGTCAAATAGATTTCCCTTCATCATTTTTGGCAAATCTATCAGGTGGGACTGCAAAGCTCCCACTGGGTTACAACAAGAAACAGAACATCTGGATGGGTGGTTGCCAGCACCATGTTGGAGAATATGCCTTCTCTGGTTAACACTATGGTTCTATTGCTGGAGTATTGCCAGAGTGAGCTTGTCCTTCACAGAGTGTCTTCTTTCTACTGATGGCAGCCACTGCACACCATTACCCAAATCAGCCCATAAACTTACAACTCCACTAACTCAAGTTTTCATGGTTAAGTAATCATTTTGCTCATTGTCTGGATTGCTTTTTAAAGTACAAAATTCTCTTCAGTCCCATTAAGATGCTGAACATATTTTTCAAATATGTTATCTGTATTTGTTCATTGTTTCTTGTATTGGGAGAGATTCCTTCTATAAAGGTTTTTTGTTGTTGTTGCTGATTTTTCATTCTGGAACTGTAGAAATGTATTGAATGACTGTGATTTTATTTTTTACTTGCTTACTCAAGCAAAGAAATAAATCTTTCTTTTTAGGTTTGGACTCCAGTCTTACATGAAAGATAGACAAATGTGGCAGGCACAAATGTTACAGTTAGAAAGTGAGCAAAGTAATTTCAAACTGTCTGTAGGCTGAGGGTTTTACTCCTTTTAGACTCTGGAACAGCCCTGGCTTCTGGCTCCTGACTTCTCAAAGAGGACCTGTGGCAGGTGGTCTCTGCTGCTTCTTGTTCCTGCTGCTGTGTTTGCTTTTGCTGGCTTGCTGGCTTGCTGGCTTGCTGGCTTGCTGGCTTGCAGGCTTGCAGGCTTGCAGGCTTGCTGGTTGGAGATATCCTGACAACAGAGATTGGACTTGCCGCAAGGATCTTGACAGCCCTTATCAGCAGGAAGTAATCCAAAGAGTTCTACATTCCCTTTCCCCTCTAACCTTCTTTCTCTCCTACACATACTGCTGCGGGGGTAGGGGGTTGGAAGGGTGGTAGATACAAGAATCTAATAAAGTAGCAAAAAAAGGCTTACATTTGCCCACATGTTGCCATCTTTCCTGCCATGGTGACAATACACTATACCAAAGTCCCAATTGAATGCTTTCCTTTTTAAGAGTTTCTGTGGTTGTGGTGTGTGGTGGTTTGTATATGCTTTGCCCAGAGAGAGGCACTATTTGAAGATGTGGCCTTGTTGGAAGAAGTGTGTCATTGTGGGCCTGGGCTTTAAGACCCTCATCCTAGCTGCCTGGAAGCAGTTTTTTCCTAGCAGCCTTTGAGTGATGATGTAGAATTTTCAGCTTTTCCTGCATCATGCTTGCCTGAAGGCTGCCATGTTCCCACCTTAATGATAATGGACTGAACCTCTGAACCTGTAAGCAAACCACAGTTAAATGTTGTTCTTATAAGAGTTACCTTGTTCATGGTATCTGTTCACAGCAGTGAAAGCCTAACAAGATATATTGTCTCTTCTCACCAATAAAACCCTAAGATATCCATCAAGCTTCAAAATATTTAGCAGTTCTACTCTTATTTCGAAAAAAAGCAGTGTCCTCTGAGAGGGGACAAAAGGCTCACTTTTTAGGTAAAGTTCTTCCGTGTCTCTTTCTTTGTGGTTTCTAATAACCCTCTAAGTTATTTCCTTTCTATTTGCTTGTTTTGTGGCACTAGAGATCAAATCTTGAATCTAAAGTATTCTGGGAAGTGTTATATATGATTTATGTAGCATTATTCTTTTTTGTAATATAAATGTCTATTTCCAATGGTTCCTGATATGGATTCTATTTCATATCAGTAAAGAATATTACCTGTTAATTAAAAAACTATTTGTTTACAGTCATGAGACATCTCTGAAACATTCATAAGAGGGAAACAGATTCCTGCCCCTTGGGAGAGAGCTCACTGCCCAGACATGTGGGCACTCCTGAGACTGCAGAGCGGGAGAGATCACCAATACTGCCCACCCCTGCCCACATCCCTGGCCCAAGAGGAATCTTTACATGGCCTCTGGGAACCAGAAGATAGGGGCACTCACGCAGCAGGTCACCTGCAGTCCAGACATCACCCAGATCTGAAGGGACCCGGTCAGAAGCACCCTGCACCCAAATCCCGGGGGAGGGAGAGCTAAACTTTCAGAGGTGCAGACATGCCTGGGAAGCCAGAAGAGACTACACTCTGCCCACATTTCTGACTCCAGAGGAAAACACCTAACGCCATCTGGGACCCTGGTGCACGGAGGCCCCGGGAAAAGGTTGCATAGGCCCTCCTGGTTGCCACACTCATCGAGAGCTCAAAAGCAGCACGCCAGGAGTCACTCCAGCCACGGGACCACAGGTACGACCAACTTTTCTGCTCGAAGCGATTTGCCTGGTGAACTCAGGACACAGGCCCACATGAACAGCTGAAGACCAGTAGACAGGAAAGACTACACGCCCAAAAGCAGAACACTCTGTTCCCATAACTGGCTGAAAGAAAACAGGAAAACAGGTCTATAGCACTCCTGACACACAGGCCTATAGGATGGTCTAGCCACTGTCAGAAATAGCACAACAAGATAACACCACAGACAACCTAATGGCGAGAGGCAAGCACAGGAACCCAAGCAACAGAAACCAAGACTACACAGCATCATCGGAGCACAATCCACCCACAAAAGCAAACAGTGAATATTCAAACACGCCAGAAAAGCAAGATCTAGATTTAAAATCACATTTGATCATGAGGATGGAGGACTTCAAGAAAGACATAAAGAACTCCCTTAGAGAAACGGAGGAAAACATAAATAAACAAGTAAAAGCCTATAGAGAGGAATCGCAAAAATCCCTGAAAGAATTCCAGGAAAACACAATCAAACAGGTGAAGGAATTAAAAATGGAGATAGAAGCAATAAAGAAAGGACAAAGGGAGACAACCCTGGATATAGAAAACAAAGGAAGATACAAGGAGCCGTAGATATAAGCATCACCAACAGAATACAAGAGATAGAAGAGAGAATCTCAGGAGCAAAAGATTCCATAGAAATCATCGACACAACTGTTAATGATAATGTAAATCAGAAAAAGCTACTGGTCAAACACATAGAGGAAATCCAGGACTCAATGAGAAGATCAAACCTAAGGATAATAGGTATAGAAGAGAGTGAAGACTCCCATCTCAAAGGACCAGTAAATATCTTCAACAAAAGCATAGAAGAAAACTTCCCTAACTTAAAGAAAGAGATGCCCATAAACATACAAGAAGCCTACAGACCTCCAAATAGATTGGACCAGAAAAGAAACTCCTCCTTTCACATAATGGTCAAAACACCAAATCCACAAAATAAAGAAAGAATATTGAAAGCAGTAAGGGAAAAAGATCAAGTAACATATAAAGGCAGACCTATCAGAATCACACTGGACTTCTCACCAGAGACTATGAAAGCCAGAAGATTCTGGACAGATGTCATACAGACCCTAAGAGAACACAAATGCCAGCCCAGGTTACTCTATCCAGCAAAACTCTCAATTAACATAGATGGAGAAACCAAGATATTCCATGACAAAACCAAAATTACACAATATCTTTCTACAAATCCAGCACTACAAAGGATAATAAATGGCAAAGCCCAACATAAGGAGGCAAGCTACACCCTAGAAAAAGCAAGAAACTAATCATCTTGGCAACAAAACCAAGAGAAGAAAAGCACACAAACATAATCTCACATCCAAATACCAATATAACAGGAAGCAACAATCACTATACCTTAATATCTCTCAACATCAATGGATTCAACTCCGCAAAAAAAAGACATAGATTAACAAACTGGATATGCAATGAGGACCCTGCATTCTGTTGCCTACAGGAAACACACCTCAGAGACAAAGACAAACACTACCTCAGAGTGAAAGGCTGGAAAACACCTTTCCAAGTAAATGGTCTGAAGAAGTAAAATGAAGTAGCCATTCTAATATCAAATAAAATCAATTTTCAACTAAAAGTCATCAAAAAAGATAAGGAAGGACACTTCATATTCAAAGGAAAAATCCACCAAGATGAACTCTCAATCCTAAATATCTATGCCCCAAATACAAGGGCACCTACATAATGAAAGAAACCTTACTAAAGCTCAAAGCACACATTGTACCTCACATGATGATAGTTGAAGATTTCAACACCCCACTCCCATCAATGGACAGATCATGGAAACAAAAATTAAACAGAGACATAGACAGACTAAGAGAAGTCATGAACCAAATGGACTTAACAGATATTTATAGAACATTCTATCCTAAAACAAAAGGATATACCTTCTTCTCACCACCTCATGGTACTTTATCCAAAATTGACTATATAATTGGTCATAAAACGGGCCTCAATAGATAAAGAAAGATAGAAATAATACCATGAGTCCTATCAGACCTCCATGGGCTAAAGCTGGTCTTCAATAACAATAAGGGAAGAACGCCCACATATACATGGAAGTTGAACAATGCTCTACTCAATGATAACTTGGTCAAGGAAGAAATAGAGAAAGAAATGAAAGACTTCTTAGAATTTAATGAAAATGAAGGTACAGCATACCCAAACTTATGGGACACAATGAAAGCCATGCTAAGAGGAAAACTCATAGCTGTGAGTGCCTGCAGCTATATATCTGCAGCTAGACAGCACACCTAAAAGCTCTAGAACAAAAAGAAGCAAGTACACCCAGGAGGAGTAGAAGGCAGGAAATAATCAAACTCAGAGCTGAAATCAAACAAGTAGAAACAAAAAGGACCATAGAAAGAATCAACAGAACCAAAAGTTGGTTCTTTGAGAAAATCAACAAGATAGATAAACCATTAGCCAGACTAACAAGAGGACACAGAGAGTATGTCCAAATTAACAAAATCAGAAATGAAAAGGGAGACATAACTACAGAATCAGAAGAAATTCAAAAAATCATCAGATCCTACTACAAAAGTCTATATTCAACAAAACTTGAAAATGTGCAGGAAATGGACAATTTCCTAGACAGATATGAGGTACCAAACTTAAATCAGGAACAGATAAACCATTTAAACAACCCCATAACTCCTAAAGAAATAGAAGCAGTCATTAACGGTCTCCCAACCAAGAAGAGCCCAAGGTCAAATTGGTTCAGTGCAGAATTCTATCAGTCCTTCAGAGAAGACCTCATACCAATACTATCCAAAGTATTCTGCAAAATTGAAACAGATGGAGCGCTACCGAATTCCTCCTATGAAGCCACAATTACACTTATACCTAAACCACACAAAGACCCAACAAAGAAAGAGAACTTCAGACCAATTTCCCTTATGAATATCGACAAAAAAATACTCAATAAAATTCTGGCAAACCAAGAGCACATCAAAACAATCATCCACCATGATCAAGGAGGCTTCATCCCAGGCATGCAGGGATGGTTTAATATATGGAAAACCATCAACGTGATCCATTATATAAACAAACTGAAAGAACAAAACCACATGATCATTTCATTAGATGCTGAGAAAGCATTTGACGAAATTCAACACCCCTTCATGATAAAGACCTGGAAAGAATAGGAATCCAAGGCCCATACCAAAACATAGTAAAAGCCATATACAGCAAACCAGTAGCTAACATTAAACTAAATGGAGGGAAACTTGAAGCAATACCACTAAAATCATGGACTAGACAAAACTGCCCACTCTCTCCCTACTTTTCAATATAGTTCTTGAAGTTCTAGCCAGAGCAATCAGACAACAAAAGGAGATCAAGGGGATACAGATTGGAAAAGAAGAAGTCAAAATATCACTATTTGCAGATGATATAATAGTATATTCATGTGATCCCAAAAGTTCCACCAGAGAACTACTAAACCTGATAATCACCTTCAGCAAAGTGGCTGGGTATAAAATTAACTCAAATAAATCAGTAGCCTTCCTCTACACAAAAGAGAAACAAGCCAAGAAAGAAATTAGGGAAACTACACCCTTCATAGTAGTCCCAAATAATATAAAATACCTTGGTGTGACTTTAACCAAGCAAGTGAAAGATCTGTATGATAAGAACTTCAAGCCTCTGAAGAAAGAAATTGAAGAAGACCTCAGAAGATGAAAGATGTCCCATGCTCATGGATTGGCAGGATTAATATAGGAAAAAGGGCCATTTTACCAAAAGCGATCTACAGATTCAATGCAATCCCCATCAAAATACCAATCCAATTCTTCAAAGAGTTAGACAGAACAATTTGCAAGTTCATCTGGCATAACAAAAAACCCAGGATAACTAAAAGTATCCTCACCAATAAAAGAACTTCTGGGGGAATCACTATCCCTTAACTCAAGCAGTATTACAGAGCAATAGTGGTAAAAACTGCATGGTATTTGTACAGAGACAGACAGATAGACCAGTGGAATAGAATTGAAGACTCAGAAATGAACCCACACACCTATGGTCACTTGATTTTTGACAAAGGAGCCAAAACCATCCAATGGAAAAAAGATAGCATTTTCAGCAAGTGGTGCTGGTTCAACTGGAGGTGAGCATGTAGAAGAATGCAGATCAATCCATGCTTATCACCCTGTACAAAGCTTAAGTCCAAGTGGATCAAAGACCTCCACATCAAACAAGATACACTCAAACTAATAGAAGAAAAAGTGGGAAACATCTGGAACACATGGGCACTGGAGAAAATTTCCTGAACAAAACACCAATGGCTTATGCTCTAAGATCAAGAATTGACAAATGGGATCTCATAAAACTGCAAAGCTTCTGGACAGCAAAGGACACTGTCATTAGGACAAAATGGCAACCAACAGATTGGGAAAAGATCTTTATCAATTCTACAACTGATAGACGGCTTATATCTGAAATACACAAAGAACTCAAAAAGTTAGACTGCAGGGAGACAAATAACCCTATTAAAAATGGGGTTCAGAGCTAAACAAAAAATTCACAGCTTAGGAATGCCAAACAGTTGAGAAGCACCTGAAGAAATGTTCAACATCTTTAGTCATAAGGGTAATGTAAATCATAACAACCCTGAGATTTCACCTCACACCAGTGAGAATAGCTAAGATCAAAAACTCAGGTGATAGCAGATGCTGGGGAGGATGTGGAGAAAGAGGAACACTCCTCCATTGTTGGTGGGATTGCCGACTGTTACAACCATTCTGGAAATCAGTCTGGAGGTTCCTCAGAAAATTGGACATTGCACTACCTGAGGACCCAACTATACCCAAAAGATGCCCCAACATATAACAAAAACACATGCTCCACTATGTTCATAGCAGCCTTATTTATAATAGCCACAAGCTGGAAAGAACCCAGATGCCCTTCAACAGAGGAATGGATACAGAAAATGTGGTACATCTACACAATGGAATATTACTCAGCTATCAAATCAATGACTTTATGACATTCATAGGCAAATGGATGGAACCGGAAAATATCATCCTGAATGAGGTAACCCAATCACAGAAAAACACACATGTTATGTACTCATTGTTAAGTGGATATTAGCCCAAATGCTTGAATTACCCTAGATGTATAAAACACACGAAACTCAAGGATGGCGAAAATGCGAATGCTTCAGTCCTTCTTTAAAAGGGGAACAAGAATACCCTTGGGAGGGAATAGGGAGGCAAAGTTAGAACAGAGGCAGAAGGAACAGCCATTCAAAGCCTGCCCCACATGTACCCATACATATACAGCCACCAAACTAGATAAGATGGATGAAGCAAAGAAGTGCAGTCAGACAGGAACCGGATGTAGATCTCTCCTGAGAGACACAGCCAGAATACAGCAAATACATAGGCGAATGACATCATTAAACCACAACTGAGAATGGCACCCCCATAGAAGGAATCTTAGAAAGTACTGAAAGAGCTTGAAGGCGCTTGAGACCCCATATGAACAACAATGCCAACCAACTAGAGCTTCCAGGGACTAAGCCACTACTCAAAGACTATACATGGACTGACCCTGGGCTCCAACCTCATAAGTAGCAATGAATAGTCTAGTAAGAGCACCAGTGGAAGGGGAAGCCCTTGTTCCTGCCACGACTGAACCCCCAGTGAACGTGATTGTTGGGGGGAGGGCAGTAATGTGGGGAGCATAGGGAGGGGAACACTCATAGAGAAGGGGAGGTCGAGGGGTCAGAGGGATGTTGGCCTGGAAACAGGGAAAGGGGATAACAATCGAAATGTAAATAAGAAATACTCAAGTTAATAGAGATGAAAAAAATAGGGAAACAGATTGCACTAGGGTAAATTTCTGATTCCTCTCTCTGTGTCACAGCACAGGGCAGAGTATTCTGCTGTGGCCCTTGTTTTCCTGAAGACTAACCCTATAAACCTATTTAATTTCAACTCCTGGTACCTACTTGAGAAATGGAAGTTCCATTCATTATATTGCTTCATGATATAAATGTGGTTAGTGGATATATAAATCAAGAAGTTGTGTGGCCCACCCACTCAATCAAAGCTGGGCATGCATAAACCCCTCAAGGAGAAAATATCTGCAAGGAAGCCTATTTAAAACTCCTGCTGGAGGGTGAACTTGAGAACTGGAAATTGCATGAGTTTGGCACTTGTCTTCTTTCTCTGATTTCAGCTTTGTAGAGTCTCTGACTTCTCATTTATACAGTAATAATAACAACATTGCTCTGGGTGTTACAGAAGAGCCACAACTAAATGTTTACCCAAATCCTACACTGTACTAGGTTTCAGAGCAAATCATTTACTAGAATCTGCCTTTCCACTGTGAAACGGGCCCAGAAGAGTAACTGAGAACATGATAAAGTTGTATTTTAAGGACTTTGCATTGACATGCTGATGCTGTGACAAGCCTGTGAGGTTGGTATTATTATTATTCCTACACAACTGAATGGAGAGCTTCCACACATATCCTATTCAGGGCCCACCACAGCAAGGAGGTCCGTTTCTTTTGTTAGACAGAGACACAAAGACACACAAGGAAGGGGAAAGCTGTTGATGAGGCAGCTTCTGATGCCGTGCTGGTGTCAAGGATCAGATGGTGGTCTATCTGGATGGTTTGTTTGGGTGTGGTTCATTTTCTCTAGATGTTCTAAGGTGGAATGGAACTGAGGCAGCTGATACTTATTGAGCAAGACCTGCCTTTTGCATTAACTACAGATGTTTGACTTCTTGGTTATCAAGGAGCTGGAAAGTCAGCATTCCATTGTTGTATTCATTCTGGCCATGTACACTTTGCTCTCACTCATCATATTGCCTTGGGCTGTCTGTACTTCCGTTCCCTACACTCTAATGGTAAGGATGGCAGACTAGGTAGACAATTCCTTCAGACCCACAGTTCCAAACAGAGGTCAGATACACAAGCAGATCGCACTCACTTCTGTCTGATGTGGTTCTACTCATTGCCTTCCCTTGCTGAGTGTAGGAGCTACACTAAGGGGCTTTGCCCCCTTTGCCTTGTATTCCCTCACCTAGAAG
Organism: Rattus rattus; assembly: GCF_011064425.1. Classification (NCBI taxonomy): domain Eukaryota; kingdom Metazoa; phylum Chordata; class Mammalia; order Rodentia; family Muridae; genus Rattus; species Rattus rattus. The sequence goes on from NC_046167.1 coordinate 39,084,512, forward strand.
AAGACAATTAGGAAAACAGCAACAACAAACAAAAAGCCAGTCTTCTGACAGAGCCTTTATAGGAATCAAGCAGATAACAGTTGTGAAGTGACTGGAAGAGACAAGACCTACTAAATACAGATTTTATGGTTTTTGAGAGAACAAGCATACACTTTGTAAAAATAAAAGCTACATATAAAACTACAGGAACTGGTGACTGGACAGGTAGTTGATAATTTATGTCCCCATATCTTTTGGTTGCTGTATGCTTTTAACAAGAGATTGGAGATACTTGCCTGAAACATCTTCCAGACAGCTCTCCTCTGAGTAAGGTGTTATGGATGTATCTGCTCCCTCCTAATTATAGCAAAGTGTCTGAGGCCTTGTACATTATTTCTCCAATTTCTTTTCATTGAGATTGCTGCAGCTCCAAGTCCTTTCTGCTGTTTTTCTTCTCCTGGCAGCCCCCACAGTGGCATCTGCTTTCTATTTACAGAGCCAAACCCACAGACAGTAAGCTCGTCTGATTAATCAGAAATTGCCATGGGAGGATAGGCTCTCTCCCTCCCATCCCTGAACCCAACAGTGAAGCTTTTACATTCAGCTCATGTCCCCCAAATTAAAGCATTTGGCCTTCACAGTTGGTGTATTTCAGGCCCATTCAGAAGCTGGTACTATGCCTGATGGAATTCCTGGTTACTGGTGTGGCTTCCTGAATTGTGTTGGGGAGTGAATGGTCCAAATCCAATTTTGAAGAAGTATAAGGTAAGCCAATGGGACTGTTGAAATGAAGGTGCCTTGAGTATTATTCCCAAGGAAGCAGCACCAACTTGAAAGGTTGAGGGCCTCTGGGGAATAGAGGATGGAACCTATATATTGTTCATAATATTCTGGCATTACTCATATCTGTCATGCAAATGATGGATGCACTGCAGCCTTGGAGAGGACATTGTTTAATCACAGGGGTTATACTGTTTTAAAGGGATAACAAATACAAAGTGTATTGATAAGACTCTAGCCATCTCAAAAGCAGAAATTTTTTCTTCTAATAAATTTCCAAACAAACAGTGTAATGTCCCCTAGTTGTAATTCAGCAGAGTCAGGGACACAGATTTAGGAGAAGTTATTGTCAAAACTCTGGTCTTAATAACTACAGAGATCATGCCTCTGACCCTCAGCTGCTGCAATTCAGATGTTCCCTGACCCCTTGTTATCCTTTCCTTAAGATAACTGGCAGGATGCTGAGTGAGGAGGGCCTTTGAATTGTGCTGAGCTGTGTATGTCTTTGAGGCTATTCGACAGTTTTTGACAGTCTCACTTGTTCTGTTCTGTGAGGTTAGAGATGGGGAACTGTTTAGGTTTCCACGTGAACTTAGAGCAATTCGCTAAGCTTGTGGGCTGTGGCTCACTGGCCTGGAGGAAAAGATCTGATCAACCATCAGGAATGGAAACAATGTGTGTTCCATCACAATCCAAAATTAACTCTCCAGTGTCATTCAGCAATCAAATGGCAAGCTACAAAGTCAGGTCTGGTTTGTTTCCAGAGCAACTATCTCTCTTAACTGCATCACATGGAATTGAGAAGTCTGAAAAGGATACCCAATCTGCTCAAAAATCTAAGAACTTAAACTCTTTGCAAAAGAGCTGCCAAGGAGAGAGGCTGGCAGGGGCGGGGCTGGCAGGGGTGAATAGGTGCTAGCAGAAAGCCCTCTCCTTGGTCCTTAGTACATTGCCTTTTACTATTTCTACTTTGGTTTCCTCTCTTGCTATTAAACCACCACAAGTCACTTTCCTATATTGGCCACCCTTGTGAGCGCATGAACACAGGAATGTTCATTTTCTTCATTCTGGACTCTGACAATCATGGCAGAAAATCTACACATAGGCTTTTGTGCAGAAATTCAGATGCATAGTGGTCTCCTCCTGGTGGAAAGCCAGCAAGTTGTCCTCTAATTGCATTTGCAAAGAGAAGATTATATTGTCCCACCTCCAAACTCCAAATCCATTAGCTACTTGCCTGACCTTGGATGTGGCAGGAACAACTATCAATAGGATGTTAGAAGAGCCTTTCCCTTCAAGAAAATGTCTTTGTCCACAAATCTCTATTGGTTATTTCTTTATTTTATTCAAGTCTTCATTTAAACATTGACTTATTTTAAAAGTTTCTACATTCATTTATTTTTACATTGTGTGTGTGTGTGCCTGTGTGTTGTATGTCTGTGTCATGCAAATATGTCCATGTGTGTGCATTTTTGAGGGGGTGCATGTGTGCCACAGTGTGAATGTGGTATAAGAAGACAGTTTGCAGGAATCATTTCTTCTCCTTTACCTTGTGAATACAGGGGATTTGTGTCTTTAGGTTTGGAGGCAAGCTCTTTTACCTGCTGAGCTACATCACAAGTCCTAAAACTTAAATTCCTTATCATTTCCATGTCCATGATCTCCTGATCATACATCTCCCATTCAACATGCATGATACTTCACATTACTCTAAGTTCCAATAGCACCTTGTAAAGCAAAAGTCCTTGTGTGTTATGTTAACAGATTATCACTTCTTTCTCTTATTAAATAACCCCTCTCCAAAGGAAGGAATTTTGGTCAGTTTGATCACTTTACATACTTCATGTACCTCAAACAATACCTGACACATAGTAGATGCTCAAATATTTAATAAATGTATTGGTAAATATAGCGACACAGTCTTCGGAATTGTTCTCAAGTTATATCTCTATTTTGACGTAAGTATGGCATTTAGTCAGGAGATACCACACTCACAAAATACAGAGGACAGGTTGTTTGGAAACATGAGGAGTATCCTGTGAATTTTGTGAAAACTGACAACAGAACCTCTAGTTTGGTTCAGTTAGGAGAGGTGTAACCCTCCCTCTGTTCCACACTAGATGTATGAGCTGACAGGATTACTACTCCATGGCAGAGTTAAAGGGGAGGTTTTTATTTCAGATATAAGAGAGGGAAAAAGAAAACCGTCAGAGGCATCTGGAAGAATCCAGAGAAGAGAGAAAGACTTAAGCAGAACATGGCCATTAGGCTGGACATGGCTAGGGTGATGAGAGGGGTGGAGGTGTGGAACAGTAGTATTATAAGGATAATGAGTGTAGCTAAGGGAAGAGAAATCTATGAGCTGAAAAAGTTCAGGGTAGAGAAATAGGTGAGTAGAGCTAGAATGGGCATCAACTCTGAGTTTTGAACCAGGTACTTTGTGATACTGAGGAGCCTAGAGGCCACCATGAGCTTTGGAATGCTAAGAGGCACCACAGATAACCATTTGTTCCTTCTGCTAGTGATAAGGGAAATGACTCCTTTCTATAGAGAGGAGCTGGCTTGACTTCATAAGTTCCAGAGGAATGCTAGCTTTCATCTAACTGCCAGAAATTCTCCTGTAGTCCAGCCTGAGCCCACTTCTGGATATTTGGACTGCCTTTTAGAGTTTGGAGAATTGCAATGTCCTTTACACCTGATAGATTCATTAGATTCAGTCTTTTGCTTCTGCTTCTGTCTCCTTCTCCTCCTCCTCCTCCTCCTCCTCCTCCTCTTCCTCCTCCTTCTTCTTCTTCTCTCCTCCTCCTCCTCCTCTTCCTCCTCCTTCTTCTTCTTCTCTCCTCTTCCTCCTCCTTCTATCTCCTCATGGACCTCTAATTTCTTGGTCCTAGATCTCAAGGACACATTCTTCTCTGTGCCCCTAGATGCCCAGTCATAAAACATCTTTGTCTTTTCTTGGACTGACCCTGACACCCACTCTGTACCCAACTCACCTGGACCCCAGGGATTCTGAGAGTCCATACCTACTTGGCCAGATCCTAGCTTCTGACCTACTCTCTTTGTTTCTCCCTAAATCTAATTTTATTTTTTCTACTGATGACATCCTCCTCTGCAGTCCCTACTCTAGATATTAGCCAACACCACTGGTCTTTTAAATTTTCTGTCCAACAGAAGTTATAGAGTCTCACCTTCTAAGATCCAATTGTACCCCCCCCAGGCCATTTACTAGCAATTATTCCAGCCCACAAATTCATTACCTTAGATAGAAAGCACCAAATCTTCTATTAAAGAGGAGATTCTATCATTCCTAGGAACAGCTGTTTTTATGTTTCTGGGTTCTTTCCTTTTCCCTCTTTCCCACCCCTTATATGAGGCAATCTTAGGCCCCTACCAAAAACATCTTTTTAAACCTGTTACTAAGCACTTTCAGAGGCTCCAACAGGCCCTCCTTTGGGACTCAGTCTTACACTCCTCAGACCCAACTCATCTCTTCTCCCTTTATGTAACAGAAAAAGAGGGATACGCCCTAAGAGTTCTAGGTCATCAACTTGGCACTTGTAATATACTTGTCAAAAAAAATTAAACCTGGCCATCTAGAGATGGGCACCCTTCATATGTGGACTTCCAAAGTTGACTCAAGATGAAAGAGCTCTGGATGAGTCTGAAGGAGATCAATCCCACTTGCCATTTAAACACTTCCCAGAGAGAAGAGACCAGGCCTGCAGGATCTTTCTAGTTACAGTGACTAATCGAAGAAAACATGACTCCTGTCCTGAAACTGCCCCAAAAAGAGGAGAAAAGAATGCTTTCTTACTCATTCTATTTATCTAGCACTGCACTGGTACCAAAACACAGATGTTATAAGAAAAAAAGGCAACCTAGTATCCTTTATGATTTTAAATATAAAAAGCTCAACAAAAATACTAGTAAAGCAATTTCAATGTTATAAGATAATATAAGATAATAGGCTTATGACAAAATACTAATTCTTACAGTCACACAAGAATGATTGAACATAAGAAAATCAATGTGATATACTATATTAGTAGAATAGAAAAATCCATATATAGAATAAGAACTAAAACAAAAAACAAACAAAAAAAGAACTCTAGCTTAAACTCTGGTCTAAGAAAAACACTAAACATAATAGATAGAGGAGAAAGATAACATGGTCTAACATAAAGAAAGCCCTAAAGAAGCTATAAAAATAACAAGTTAAAGTGCTGGGCAAAGCACTTGACACATGAGTATGGAGACCTGACTTTAATTTCCCTAAACCCATGTGAAGATGGACTCAATAGTACATGTCTGAAATCCTAGCATGAGAGAATCCTGGGAAGCTCATAGTACAGCTAATCCTAGCCTGGCCTTTTCAGGAGCAAATGGTAACAACCACAACAGCAATTGGGGGAGGAGGTCATTGTGCTTAAAGATGAACTGAAAATAGAGCATACCTGCCCCATCTTTACCACTCCTTTTGTCTCTATAGTTTACCCTTCCATTTACATTCCCATCTCCACAGTCTACAAAACCAATACTACTTTATTGTAGTTTTAATTTTCTTTTTTTAGACTCATACCCTCAAAAATTAATACATCATTGCTCATTTACTCTCTAACTATGTGGTACTTAAGGAGTGATGAGTTTTACTCTATTTTCATAGTCTACCTCTTGATAGTGACTGTTGTTTTGATAGTGTTTACTCTCAGGAGGAAATCTAGAACTGGAGCCTGGTTCCCTGATACACAGTCTAACAGAAGAAAGGGTGGGCCAAGCCTACTACAACTCTGGTCCTGCTCGCACACTGCAAACATTCCCACTGGAAAAGATGACAAATGGAAGGGAAATTAACTGATGGTATAACTCCAGATATGCATATCTCAATCAAAAGCAAAAGTATCATGAAAAGCCAAGATAACACATATCATCCCCAAATTACCAACCTCACATTAACAGTGAAAAATGAGAATGTCTTAGATGAAATTCCAAGCAAAACATTCCAAAGAAGCATGAAGATATTTAGAGAAATTGGAGAGAAAACAAAATCCTAAAGAGCTTAATGAAATAAAGTCAATGCATGATATGAAAATGGAATTAAAGAGACAGATGATGGCTATCTTCTGAGAGGTTCCACCTAGCAGCTGACTCAGACAGATACAGACACCCACAGTTATGGAGCTTGGGGACTCTTACAGAAGAATAGGAAAAAAGGATTCCCAGCCCCAACAAGGATAGGAACTCCACAGGAAGACCAACAGAGTTAACTAACCTGGACCCTGGAGGTCTCCCAGAGACTGAACCACCAACCACAGAACATACACAGGCTCGACCTAGGCCTCCTCACACATGTGGAGCAGGTGTGCAGCTTGGTGTTCATGAGGATCCCAAACCACTGGAGTGGGGGCTATCCCAAAAGCTGTTACCTATATATGGGATGTGTTCTTCTAGCTGGGCTGCCTTGTATGGCTCAGTGGGAGAGGATGCATCTAGCTTCACATAGACTTGAAAAGTCAGGGTGGAAGAATATCCGGGGTCCCCCACCCACTCAGAGAAAAAAGGGAAGTGGGATGGGTGGAAGGATTGTGGGAGGGTGTGACTACGGGGAGAAGTGAGCAAGATGTAAAGTGAATAAGTAAAAAAAATAAATTAAAAATAAAAATAAAATGAGAGAGAGAGAGAGAGAGAGAGAGAGAGAGAGAGAGAGAGAGAGAGAGAGAGAGAGAGGTGTCAAACTGAGGTCTGGAAACGAAAAATCAGTGAATTGTGCACAAACCTCAGTGAAAACCCTCCCCAATAGAATGGAAGAATGGATCATGGAAAGGACAGACTATCAGGGTTGGAAACAAATTAGAGGAACTGGGAGTATTCAGTGTATGACATAGACAAATTAATAAACGTTTATGAATGGAAAATGTGGGATGCTTGAGGGATCTTGAAGAGACACAATCTATAAATTAAGAGCATTGACTAGAAAACCAAATAGTAGGACCAGAAAAGAAAATCCATTAGTACTGTATAATTAAAACACTAAGTATTTTTTAAAAAGCAACAGAAGACTGTATTGAAAGCAGAAAGAAAGAAAGTCATAAATCAAGGCATACCCATGACAATAACAACTGATTTCTCCACAGAAACTTTGAAAGATAGAAGAACTTGGAACAATGTATATTTGATTTTAAAAGACTCCAACTACCAACCCAGACTATTTTGTGCAACAAAACTGTCTGTCATGATTGAAGGAAAAAAGAAAAAAATTGTGCAGTAAAAGCTGACTTAAGTAATTTATGACCATGAAGTCTGCTTTATAGTGACTACTGGAAAGAATTCTTCAGGTTGAAAATAATCGTAAATAAATCCAAAAGGCTACAGAAGAAAAAGAACCCCAAGAGATTCTAGAAGGGAAGTTAAACAAACAAGGATTAGAAAAAACACTAAACACTATAAAATCATCAAAATAACAAACTTTTTAAATAATAACTCTGGATATTAGTTGACTTAATCCCCCAATAAAAGATAAGCCAATTGGATCAAAAATCAAGATCCACCGATTTTTTACCTTTGAGAAACATGCCCCACCGTCAAAAAGAATACCTTATGGTGAGAGAAAAAAATGTATTTCAAGCAAATGGAATTAAAAAATGAGTGCACATCACTGTAATATCTGGCAAAATAGATCTTAAACAAAACTATTTGGAAGAAATAAAGTTCACTTCATATTGACTGAGGGAACAACTACCAAGAAGACAGTATAGTTATAAATATATATTTACCCATCATTCAATTTGATAATAAAATTAGTGTAGCTATAATGTCAGATTCAACACAGAAAGTAGTTTAATTTCTGATTTTCACCAATAGACAGATCATCAAGACAAAAAAGCTAGAGAAACACTGGCATTAAATGGTGTCATATATCATCTGGCTTTTACAACTACACTTTACATTCACATGCTACAGAATATGCATTCTTCTCAGCAGCCTTAGCACTTTCTCTAAAAGAAATCAGATAACCAGACAGTAAGCAAGTCTTAACAAAGAAAAGGAAATTGAAATAACTTCTTATATCCTATCTGACCACAACTGAATAAAGCTAGAAACACCACACACACACACACACACACACACACACACACACACACACACACACACACACACACACACAGAGTCTAATTTCACGTACATTAAACAACGCACGTTTGAATGATGGATGGGGTAATTTACAAATCAAGAAGGGACTTCTGTTTTCTAATTCCAGTGATGCTCGTGACTCTCAGAGCTCCAGCAGGGAGAAGCCATAAATAAGGTGGTGTCTATACCCTGACTGGTTCAGAGCCTACTGCCTGCAAATCCACAGTGGGTGAAGTAACAGTCTACAAAAGTTGGTTGCAAGGGTGCATGCTTTCCTGGAGGGGTGAAGAAACCTCATTGTTACAGGCTGGTACAGTGGCTCTCTGTCATCAGACACTATCAGTCATCAAACTTCAGATTCGCCACAAGCTCCCTTTCTAGCATCTGATGTGGGAAATGCTCCGGACTCAGAACAGGTCTGCTCTACCAGAGTGGCTGACCTCTTTGAAAAATGCCAGCCTGTGTGCCAAACCCTGCAATAATTATACCAAAGAATAACTAGCTAGGAGGCCGCAGACATGAGGAATGTACTTAACAATCCACTATGAGGGAAACATTTCATTCTCAAAAAACACATTTTTCTGTTCTTCCTGTTATTAATAGTCCTGAATGTTCAATCTCCATCCCCACCCCCATCCCCCAAGGGCTCAAAAGACCCATCTTAGCTAAGATTGCTATTTCTGCAATGAAAAACCACAAAGAAAAGCAACTTGGGTGCAAAGAGTTAATTTGTCTTATGCTTCCACATCACTGTTCATCACTGAAGGAGATCAGGGGCAAGAGCTCAAAGCAGAGCAGGAACACCGAGGCAAGCTCTTTCAGAGCCCAAGGAGAGCTACTTACTGGCTTACTTATGACTCGTTCATCCTGTTTTATTATAGAACCCAGGACCGCCAACCCACTGGTGGTATCACCAACAATGTTCTGTGCCCTTTCTTATGAATTATTACTTAGGAAAATGCCTTGCCTACTGCCTAGTAATATGGAGAAAATTTCTCAGTTGAAGTTTCCTCCTCTCAGATGAGAAGCTCCACACAAAACAAGCTGATACAATCGACCTGTTGTCAACCGCAAAGAAACATATCACTGTTAAGCCAGTTTTGTTCATCCCTAAGATCACACATTAATTTCAACATCACAATGTAAAACAGTACCTAATCATATGATTACAAGAGGAAAAATGAGGCAGGAGTCATCAATTTATTGGTAGCTTTTCCATTTTTCATTTGAGTGTGAATTTTTTCATATAGATGATGGAAAGTATCAACGACATCAAAATATTTCAGTGAACATGTTTCAACAGTTCAACTTTCCAATAATTATAAACCTGTTTTAAAATACTTAAATCAAGAAAGGGCTAAAAAATTCTTAGTATTGAATGAAAATGAAAGAGCAACATAAGAAAACCTGTGAGATACATAGCTATATATATAACAATTAGAGATTTCAGATAAACAACCTGAGGATGTACCTTAGAGCACTGGGTGAGAACCAGCCAAACCAGAAGCTGTGAGGTCAAGAACAAAGGCATCCGTTTTCTTCACACCTACTAAATACAATGGATGAAGTCTTAGCTAGAGCAGTATGATAAGAGAAGGAAATTTATAAAGATACAAGCAGGGAAGGAAGAAGTCACAGTGTTTTCATTTGTAGATTATATAATTCCAAAGTAAGTCCCTGGGAAAGGCTATTTTTCATACTCTTAGTATTCCTAGAGTTGTCTGCAGTTTTTGCCTAGAGGTGAGGCCCCTTGACCTTTTCCCTTTGTACATCAGTGTGTCTGTGTGTTGTTTTTGTTCAAGTCATGCTTAGGCAGTCACAGTGATGAGACTTCATAGGTATAACTTTAACATTCTGAAGAGACAGAATTTTACAGCAGACTGCTTAAGTGATGATATGATATTTATATGAGGTATTTATATGAGTAGGTTTCAGAGGCTCTGCCAGTTGTTATTGTCCTGTGAACCTCTTGAGTCATTTGCTCCAGTGGCCGCTGTGTTCACAACAGTGCCCTAGGGAGGTCAACACTGAAGTAAATGATATTGTCTGTCACCAGCAGCACAAGTGAACCCTCAACTGAATCCTGATATCACCATAAATTCTTTAGAGATAGCAGTCCCTTCTGACAATAATCTCATGTGTGACCCAGAAGAGCAGGCAGCTAACATCCCTGAGTAATGAACCCTCAGAAACTGAGAAAAGAAATTATTATTTTCACCTGCTAAGTTATAGAGTCATTTATCACAAGCTACTGGACAACTAGGGCAGCATTCTGACTTTACAGAAGAAATGCCTGTCTTAAGAACTTGTAGTATAGCAATACATTTGTCGATTTAAAGTTTATTATTTATATTTTAAACTATTGGCCATTAATTTTCAGCCATATTTTTGTCTGTCTCTCATTATTTGCACAACTATCTAATCACCAACAATGTGTGCCCTGTTCTGGGCTTCAAGAACAGAGCAGTGCACCAGTGACAAAGATCATACCTCATATAGGGTTCAGATAGACCATGTCTTCAGGAATGATTCGATTTGCTAATAAATTTCATGGAATAAATAAATGATTAGTCTACATGAGGGTAACCAGCAGTGAGTTGCAACAAAGTAACATCTCTTCTATGTGGATAAAGAAGGCCTCATGGCCTTTGAGTTAATTGCAAGGAAACTCTTTATAAGAGTAGGCTTCAAAGACTCTGCCAATTCTTATTGTCCTATGAACCTCCTGAATCACTTGCTCCAGAAGAAGCTGTGTTCACATGGAAAGAATTTGTGATGAGAAGGCTATGCAGAAAACAGCAGTGCAAGGCCCTAAGTTGGCAAAGCAAACCAAAAGTAGCCACTCTGTCAACTCTGGCCCTTCTTTCTGGCCCTCCTAGTCAGGTGAGCAGCTGTCCCTTCAACAATCTTGCAGCCTTGCTATCCTTCTGCTGCTGTCAACATCTCTTGCCATTTTTATTTTTGGTTGTGAGCCTAGCCTTTAATGGTTGAGCCATCTCTCCAGCCTTCTTGCCATTTTAAAAAAGCAATAGAAAACGCTCTTGCAGATTAACTTGTTGAAATGTCTCTCATGGTCTATGAAAGATTTATTAGGTAATATTTGAGGTAAATAGTTAATTCTTCATAAGTAAGAGTTTTGGTTTTTTTTTTTTTTTTTTTTTTTTTTTTTTTCGGAGCTGGGGACCGAGGCCCAGGGCCTTGCACTTCCTAGGCAAGCGCTCTACCACTGAGCTAAATCCCAACCCCGTAAGAGTTTTTAATAAGCATTTTTATCCTCTTTTCTCTTTATCTACCAGTTTCTCCTGAATATTCAGAGAACATATTTTGTCACATCTTCCCAGGCCACTCTCTGACCCAAAGTCTGGGACAGTGATCCATGGTCCTCTGACTTAAAATCTCATGCCTGCTGTGTCAATTTTGGAATGTTTCTGGGGCTATTTTGACTGCTTCTTACAGTCCAAATCCTCAGCCATGTTTTATTGGGTTTGCCACGATCCTTAATGTGCTGTCTTATAAAAACCCAAACAAATTATCCTACCATGAAGAGTGACTGATGCTGTGCTCCATAGGGAAGAAGCCTCTCTACTGCTTTGTTGATCTGAGCACCCACAAAGAGACCCTTCTCCATCACCTGTGTGTACTGCTTAGCTTATATTTCAAAGTACTTAATTTAGAGAAAGATAATGCTTTATATTTCACATTGTAGCATGACAGCAGAGTCAGCCATCACTGTCAATTTGATGACAGCACTGTGTGTTCTGCAGTGAGCTATGGAAGGCAGTGTGACCTTTGAATGGGGGATGACACATGTGCAAGTCCTTCTGTTTCATATGACAGTGAAAAACCATTGAAAAGCTGGTTAATTTCTATTTCCCGTCCCCTGACTCTCTACAACATGAATTATGATGCTGTATGTGTCACCACATTGGTAATTGAAAGAACGCTTGGCATCTTCAGATGGGAAGATAAATCTAGCCGAACATTGCTGAACTGCCCTTCCCTGAAGCTCCTTGCTCCTGCCTGGACCAGTTTCAAACTGAGTCATGAAGTGTGACTTCTCCTTCTATGAAAAGACAAAGATTAATGAGTCAAAACTAATTGTTGCCACAAAGAATATGCTTTCCAGCTGGAAAGGAAGCTGAGACATAATGAGGATGCTAGTTGAGACGACTTTATATCAAATCCCCTTAAATACAAAGAGTATCAGAGAAGATTGCAGAGACCTGAGGGGTGCCGGCATACTAGATGAAATAAGATAGCTCTTTGCTTTCATTTTCTCAAGACAGCAATCTCACAATCTGAGGAGGAAAAAAAATCTTAAATGCAATATTTTTAAAATCATTAATCTCAATAGGAAAACAGATAAACTGGATTACTTTCAAATTGAGGATCATTTCAAAAGATGCCATTAAGAGAATAAAGGAGCAAATGGCATGGAAAAACACATTTGCAATATATACACATACACCCCAAGAATCAGATCCAGGACATAAAAAATTCTACAAAGTAATCAGAATTAATAGACTCGCAGAAATGTGAAGAAGGGCATTGACTAGACCCTCCAGTGATGATGGGCTTCAAAATGACCAGTAGCTATGTAAAAATGTGCTGAACATAAGTAGTCACTAGGTCAAATCAAAGTACAATGTGAAACTAGCAAACTTATCCTATAATGGCAAACTAGAAATAGCCAGATGGTCCTTCATGTTGCTGCTTATGGAAGGGACTGTAACACGTATACACTGCTGGGAAGAAAGTCTCATTGTTTTTGAAAACTATTTATTAGTAACTACTCAAACTGAGGATAGGAATACATTAAGGGTCAATAATTTTACTCCCAGACAAACACAAAAAAAAATGTTCATATACTCACTGCAAAACATATAAAAGAACTCAAGAGTGACACCATTAATACTCGCTAAGAATTACATCCCAAATATTCATCAAAAAGCAGATGGTAAACTCTGGTATTGCACAATGGAAAAACCAGAGAACCATGAAACAAAATCAATGACAACCACAAAAACCAGTAGTGATCTCACAAATGTTAAGCTGAGTAAAGAAACTGAATATAAAAGACAACAACTTCAATGACTCCATCTGCACACGATTTTGCAAAGGGATAGCATTAGAAGCAGTAGTAGTTGAAGAATGACTAGAAACCTAAAGAGGATTCTATAGGCTCTGATAATTCTGGTAACATCCTGTTTCTTGATTTGGTGCTGATGAGCTCTCTTGACAAGGATTCCTTAAGAGATAAATTTATGATTGACATTCTTTTCTGTATCAATTCTATACTTTATACTTAATTCTATACTTTAAAATTTATACTAAAAATACTCATTGCTAAGTGGTTAAGAATAGTTGCTGTTCTTATAGAGGATCCAGGTTCTGTTCCCAACATTGATATGGAAGGTATTCAGAATTCTAGTTCCAAGCAATCTGACACTTTTCTTTGGTCTCTGCATGTGGTATATTCATATATATGAATAGCAAATAATTTTAGAAATTTCTCAGGCTATGGATAAAGCTCAGTTGGTGGAGAGCTTGCCCAATGTGCATATATTCCTGGTTTGCTCCCCAGCACCACATGAACTAAATGTGGCAGCACTGGACTGACTATAGTAACAGTATCCTTGAAGTGGAGGCAGGACTATCCAAATTTCAAGATCATCTTTAGCTGCTAGTAAGTTTGAAGCCAGCTTGGGCTACATGAGGCCTTGTCTTAAAACAAAACAAAACACACACAAAAAAACCCACTTCTGTGCAAATAAAAGATGTACAAAATATTATATATTTAGGTAATAAAATACTACTGAATAATAAAAGAAGGGAAGTATTGATAAATTATCCTGTGAATAAACTTTGAAAACATTGGACAAGTTCTGGTTTCTGCCTGTGCCTGGAGCTGACCCAATTCCATGGCTGTCTGTACTAGATCCCATGGGGGAGAGAGCTGAACTCTCAGAAGCACAGACAATCCTGAGAGCACAGGGGACACCACCACTTCTGCTCACATTCCTGGACCAAGAGGAACCTACCTGGAGCCCTCTGGACACAGAAAACTAGGAGCAGTCAGAGATAATATCCTTCTGGTTTCTGCCTGTGCCCAAAGCTGAAAACCAGTGTCCAGGAATGCTGACACACCTGAGAGTGGAGGTAAGACCACCACTTCTGTTCTGAAAGACCCACCTGGAGCACTCAGGACACAGGAACCCAAGAGCAGTATGGGACAGGATCCTTCCAGTTTCTGCCTGTGCCCAAAGTTGATACTGTGATACAGCTCCCTGTACCCAAACCTTGCTGGGAAAAAGCTGGTCTCCAGGACTGTTGACACACAGTCTTACAGGAGGGTTAAGCAACTGTAAGAAAGAGCAAGACCAGATAATACCAGAGATAACCAGATGGCAAGAGGTAGCACAGGAACCTAAGCAACAGAAACCAAGACTACTTGGCATAATCAGAGCCCAATTCTTCTACCAAAGTAAATACTGGATATCCAAACACACTGGAAAAGCAAGATTTGGATTTAAAATCACATCTCATGGTGATGATAGAGGACTTTAAGAAGGACATAAATAATTCTGCTAAGGAAAAGCAGAACAACACAGGTAAACAAGTAGAAGCCCTTAAGGAAGAAACACTGAAATCCCTTAAAGAACTGCAGAAAAATGCAACCGAAAAGATGAAGAAATTAAATGAAACCATCCACAATATAAAAATGGAAATGGAAACAATAAAGAAATCACAAAGGGAGACAACCCTTGAGATAGAAAACCTAGGAAAGAGATCAGGAGTCATAGATGCAATCATCACCAACAAAATATAAGAGATAGAAGAGAGAATCTCAGGGACAGAAGATACCATAGAAAACATTGGCACGACCAACAAAGAAAATGTAAAATGCAAAAGCCCCTAACCCAAAATATCCAGGAAATCCAGGACACAATGAGAAGATCAAACCTAAGGCTAATAGGTATAGAAAAAAAAATGAAGATTCCAAACTTAAAGGACCCATAAATATCTTCAACAAAACTATAGAAGAAAACTTCCCTAACCTAAAAAATAGATGCCCATAAACATACAAGAAGCCTAGAGAACTCCAAGTAGATTGGACCAGAAAGGAAACTCCTCCCATCGCATAATAGTCAAAATATCAAAAGCACAAAACATAGAAAGAATATTAAAAGCAGTAAGGGAGAAAGGTCAAGTAACATATAAAGGCATATCTATCAGAATTCCACCAGACTTCTCAACAGAGACTATGACAGCTAGAAAATCCTGGGAAGATGTCATACAGACTTTAAGAGAACACAAATGCCAGCCCAGGCTAGTATACCCAGCAAAACTTTCAATTAACTTAGATGGAGAAAACAAGATATTCCATGACAAAACCAAATTTACACAATATCTTTGCACAAATCCAGCCCTACAAAGGATAATAGATGGAAAATGCCAACACAAGGAGGGAAACCACACCATAGAAAAAGCAAGAAAGTAATCTTCTTTCAACTAACCCAAAAGAAGATAGCTACAGAAACATAATTCCACCTCTAACAATAAAAACAATAAGAAAAAACGATCACTATTCCTTAGTATTTAGTAACATCTATGGACTTAATCCCCCAATAAAAAGACATAGACTAACACACTGGATACTTAAACAGGGCCTAACATTTTGCTGCACACAGGAAACATACCTCGATGACAAAGACAGAAACTACCTCAGAGTAGAAGGCTGGAAAACAATTTTCCCAGTACATGGTCCCAAGAAAGAAGCTGGAGTAGCCATTTTAATATCGAATAAAATTGACTTTCAATGAAAAGTTATCAAAATATAACGAAGGACACATCATATTCATCAAAGAAAAAATCCACCAGGATTAACTCTCAATCCTGAATATCTATGATCTAAATGCAAGGGCAAATACATTCAGAAAAGAAACCTTACTAAAGTTCAAAGCACACATTGCACCTCACATAATAACAGTAGGAGATTTCAACACCTTACTCCCATCAATGGACAGATCAGAGAAATAGAAACTAGACAGAGACACAGAGAAGTTATGAACCAAATGGACTTCACATATTCATAGAACATTCATCCTAAAACAAATATACCTTCTTCTCAGCACCTCCTGGTACCTTCTCCAAAACTGATCATATAATCAGTCACAAAACAGGCCTCAGCAGAAAGAAGAAGATTGAAATAATCCCATGCATCCTATCAGATCACCATGGACTAAGGCTGATCTTTAATAACAACAAAAACAACAGAAAGCCAACATACACATGAAAGCTGAACAATGCTCAACTCAATGATGACTTAGTCAAGGAAGAAATAAAGAAATTACAAACTTCGTAGAATGAAAATGAAAGTACAACATAAACAAACTTATGGGACACAATGACAGCAGTGCTAAGACGAAAACTCATAGCTTGAGTGCTTCCAAAAAGAAATTGGAGAGAGCATAAACTCACAGCTCGAGAGCATATCTAAAAACTCTGCAACAAAAAGAAGCAGATACACCCAAAGGAGTAGACTGCAGGAAATAATTAAACTTTGGGCTGAAATCAACCAAGTATAAACAAAAAGAATTATACAAAGAATTAACCAAACTCGGAGCTGGTTCTTTGAGAAAATCAACAAGATAGATAAACCTTTAAACAGACTAACCAGAGGGCACAAAGAGTGTATCCAAATTAACAAAATCAGGAAAGAAAAGGGAGACATAACAGAATCTGAGGAAATTTTTAAAAATTCATCAGATCCTACTACAATAACCTATATTAAACAAAATCAGAAAATTTGGAAGAAATGAACAATTTTCTAGACAGATACCAGGTACCAAAGTTAAATCAGGATCAGATAAACCATCTAAACCATCCCATAATGCCTAAGGATAGAAGCAGTTATTAAAAATCTCCCAACCAAAAAAAAAAAAAAAAAAAAAGAAAAAACCCAAAAACCCAAACAAAAATAAAAACAAAACAAAAAACCCAGGACCAGATGAATTTAGTGGAGAATTCTATTAGGTCTTCTATGAAAACCTAATAGCAATATTAGCCAAACTATTTCACAAAATAGAAAATAGAAGGAGCACTATCCAATTCCTTCTATGAAGTCACAATTACATTTATACATAAACCACACAAAGACCCAACAAAGAAAGAGAATTTCAGACCAATTTACCTTATGAATATTGATGCAAAAATACTCAATAAAATTCTCATGAACGGAATCCAAGAACTCATAAAAACAATCATCCATCTTGATCAAGTAGGCTTCATCCCAGGGATGCAGGGATGGTTCAATATATGGAAATCTATCAACATAATCCACTATGTAAACAAACTCAAAGAAAAAAACCACATGATTATCTCATTAGATGATCATTGACAAAATTCAATACCCCTTCATGTTAAAAGTCTGAACATGATCATGAATTCAAGGTCCACGCCTAAACGTAGTAAAAGCAATATGCAGCAAATCAGTAGCCAACATCAAACTAAACAGAGAGAAACTTAAAACAATCCCACTAAAATCAGGGACTAGACAAGGCTGCCCACACTCCCCCTACTTATTCAATATAGTACTTGAAATCCTAGTCAGAGCAATCAGACAACAAGAGGTCAAAGGGATACAATTGGAAAGGAAGAAGTCAAAGTATCAGTATTTGCAGATGATATAATAGTTCCCAAAAGTTCCACCAGACAACTACTAAGACTGATAAACAACTTCAGCACAGTTGCTGAATATAATATTAACTCAAACCAATCAATAGCCTTCCTCTAATCAAAGCAAAACCAGGTTGAGATAGAAATTAGGAAAATGACACCCTTCACTATAGTCACAAATAACATAAAATACCTCGGTGTGATTCTAACCAAGCAAATAAAAGATCTGTAAGACAAGAACTTCAAGTGTCTGAAGAAAGAAATTGAAAATCTCAGAAGATGGAAAGATCTTCCATGCTCATGGATTGGCGGGATTAATAGTGTATAAATGGCCATCTTGCCAAAAGCAATCTACAGATTCAATGCAATCCCCATCAAAATACCAACTCAATTTTTCATAGGGTTAAAAAAAAGAGCAATTTGCAAATTCATTTGGAATAACAAGAAATCCAGGATATCGAAAACTATCCTTAACACTTAAAGAACTTCTGTGGGAATCACCATCCCTGACCTCAAGCTGTATTGCAGAGCAATAGTGAGAATACCTGTATGGTATTGGTACAGAAACAGGCAGGTAGATCAAAGGAATAGAATTGAAGACCCAGAAATGAACCCACACACCTATGGTCACTTGATTTTTGACAAAGGAGCCAAAACCATCCAGTGGAAAAAAGGTAGCATCTTCAACAAATGGTGCTGGTTCAACTGGAGGTCAGCATGTAGAAGAATGCAAATCAATGCATTCTTCTCACCCTGCAAAAAGCTTAAGTCCAAGTGGATCAAGGACTGCCACATAATGAGATACACTCAAACTAATAGAAGAAAAAGTGGGGAAAAAAGCCTCAAACACATGGTCACTGGGGAAAATATCCTGAAGAGAACACCAATGGCTAATGTTCTAAGATCAAGAATTGACAAATGAGACTTCATAAAATTGAAAATCTTCTGTAAGACAAAGGACAATATCATTAGGTCAAAATGGCAACCCACAGATTGGGAAATCCTACATCTGATAGAGGAATAATATCCAATATATACAAAGAACTCAAGAACTTAGACTTCAGAGAATTATATAACCCTATTGAAAATGGGTGCAGAGCTAAACAACAAATTCTCAGCTGAGGACTACTGAATGACTGAGAAGTACCTAAATAAATGTTCAACATCTTAGTCATCAGGGAAAAATAAATCAAAACAACTCTGAGATTCCACCTCACACCAGTCAGAATGGCTCAGGTAAAAAACTCTGGTGACAAAAGATGCTAGTGGGGATGTACAGAAAGTGGAACCCTCCTCCATTGTTGGTGAGATTGAAAGCTGGTATAACCCCTCTGTAACTCAGTCTGGATATGCCTCAGAAAATTGGACATAGTACTACCTGAGGACCCAGTGTGTGTGTATGTGTGTGTGTGTGTGTGTGTGTGTGTGTGTGTATTAAAGTTCTGCTTTAATATTTTTATATTTTAATATATTTATATATTTAATATTTTATTTAAATGCACATATGTTTCAGAACACTTGTCTGTAATAGGCCATTCATCAGGCAAAAGCCTAATGCTTGCCTAATGAACGGACATGAATGAAGGACCTCTGGTTGTTCATGTTCCTGGACCTAGTAATACACTGGTGCTATTTTTTCCAGGTGAATTAAAATGGATACTTTATCCCAGTGAAACAAAGGTGTGCAAAGGACAAGAGAGAAAGTATAAGACAGGGACTCGCTGAACAAAGAAATGTTCCTGGGCAAAGAATCTGGGGCTCTCAGCCTCCCTCTTTCCCAGAAGGTTCTGGGAAACAGAAAATCACTGATAATAGGATATTATAAAAGTAAGACAGACCTAACAAACACACTAGGCTGTGATCTTTTGCTCATATGACTGCACTTCTGTTCATCACATTTCTCTTCTTTGACCTCCATTCATCTTTTTTTTTAACAAAGCCATCAGGTTTTTATTTAAATACCATTCATATTTTTTCTTTTCTTTTATAGATATTTTCTTTATTTAAATTTCAAATGTTATCCCGTTTCCTGGTTTCCCCTCCAGATACCTCCATCTCATCTCCCCTCCCCCTGCTTCTATGAGGGTGCTGCTCCATCTACCTACCTACCCACTCCCTTCCACCTCCCTGCCCTGGCATTCCCCTACAGTGAAACATCAAGCCTTTACAGAACCAAGAGCCTCTCCTCCAACTGGTGCCCAACAAGAGCATCCACTGCTACATATGTAGCTGGATCCATGTGTACTATTGGGATGGTGGTTTACACCCTGGGAGCTATGGTTGTTGGTATTTTTGTTCATATGGGGTTGCAAAACTCTTCATCTCCTTCAATCCTTTCTCTAACTCCTCCAGTGGAGACCCCATTCTAAGTTCAATGGTTGGGTGTGAGCATCTGCCTCTGTATTTGTCAGGTTCTGGCAGAGCCTGTCAGGAGACAACTATATCAGGCTCCTGTCTCCATGCACTTCTTGGACAAAATGGAAAGCAAAAGATTGGAAAAAGATCTTTACCAATCCTACATCTGATACAGGGCTAATGCCCAATATATACAAAGAACTCAAGAAGTTAGACTCCAGAGAATCAAATCACCTTAAGTGATCCCAAAAGTCCCAACAGAGTACTACTAAACCTGATAAATACCTTCAGCAAAGTGGTTGGGTATAAAATTAACTCAAATAAATCAGTAGCCTTCCTCTACACAAAAGAGAAGCAAACAGAGAAAGAAATTAGGGAAATGACACCCTTCATTTCCAAATAATATAAAATACCTTGGTGTGACTTTAACCAAGCAAGTGAAAGATCTGTATGATAAGAACTTCAAGCCTCTGAAGAAAGAAATTGAAGAAGATCTCAGAAGATGGAAAGATCTCCCATGCTCATGGATTAGCAGGATTAATATAGGAAAAAGGGCCATTTTACCAAAAGCAATCTACAGATTCAATGCAATCCTCATCAAAATACCAATCCAATTCTTCATAGAGTTAGACAGAACAATTTGTAAATTCATCTGGAATAACAAAAAACCCAGGATAACTAAAACTATCCTCAACAATAAAAGGACTTCTGGGGGAATCACTATCCCTAAACTCAAGCAATATTACAGAGCAATAGTGATAAAAACTGCATGGTATTGGTACAGAGACAGGCAGATAGACCAGTGGAATAGAATTGAAGACCCAGAAATGAACACACACACCTATGGTCACTTGATTTTTGACAAAGGATCCAAAACCATCCAATGGAAAAAAGATAGCATTTTCAGCAAATGGTGCTGGCTCAACTGGAGGTCAGCATGTAGAAGAATGAAGATCGATCCATGCTTATCACCCTGTACAAAGCTTAAGTCAAGTGGATCAAGGACCTCCACATCAAGCTAGATACACTCAAACTAATAGAAGGAAAAGTGGGGAAGAATCTCAAACACATGGGCACTGGAGAAAATTTCCTGAACAAAACACCAATGACTTATGCTCTAAGATCAAGAATCGACAAATGGGATCTCATAAAACTGCAAAGCTTCTGTAAGGCAAAGGACACTGTTGTTAGGACAAAACGGCAATCAACAGATTGGGAAAAGATCTTTACCAATCCTACAACTGATAGAGGGCTTATATCCAAAATATACAAAGAACTCAAAAAGTTAGACTGCAGGGAGACAAATAACCCTATTGAAAAAATGGGGTTCAGCTTCCAGGGACTAAGCCGCTACCCAAAGACTATACATGGACTGACCCTGGGTTCCAACCTCATAGGTAGCAATGAATGGCCTAGTAAGAGCACCAGTGGAAGGGGAAGCCCTTGGTCCTGCCAAGACTGAACCCCGAGTGAACGTAATTGTTGGGGGGAGGGCGGTAATGGGAGAGGGTGGGGAGGGGAACACCCATATAGAGGAGGAAGGGGAGGGGTTAGGGGGATGTTTGTCCGGAAACCGGGTAAGGGAATAACATTCGAAATGTAAATAAGAAATACTCAAGTTAATAAAAAAAAATGGGGTTCAGAGCTAAACAAAGAATTCACAGGAGCATAAGTCATTGGTGTTTTGTTCAGGAAATTTTCTCCAGTGCCCATGTGTTTGAGATTCTTCCCCACTTTTCCTTCTATTAGTTTGAGTGTATCTGGTTGATGAATGCCAAACAGCTGAAAAGCACCTAAAGAAATGTTCAACATCTTTAGACAAAAGGGAAATGCAAATCAAAACAACCCTGAGATTCAACCTCACATCAGTCAGAATGGCTAAGATCAAAAACTCCGGCAACAGCAGATGCTGGCGAGGGTGTGGAGAAAGAGGAACTCTCCTCCATTGTTGGTGGGATTGCAGACTGCTACAACCATTCTGGAAATCAGTCTGGAGGTTCCTCAGAAAATTGGACATTGAACTTCCTGAGGACCCAGCTATACCTCTCTTGGGCATATACCAAAAGATGCCCCAACATAAAACAAAGACACATACTCCACTATGTTCATAGCAGCCTTATTTATAATAGCCAGAAGCTGGAAAGAACCCAGATGCCCTTCAACAGAGGAATGGATACAGAAAATGTGGTACATCTACACAATGGAATATTACTCTGCTATCAAAAACAATGACTTTATGAAATTCATAGATAAATGGTTGGAACTGGAAAATGTCATCCTGAGTGAGGTAACCCAATCACAGAAAAACACACATGGTATGTACTCATTGATAAGTGGATATTAGCCCAAATGCTCGAATTACCCTAAATGCATAGAACATGTGAAACTCAAGAAGGATGACCAAAATGCGAATGTTTCCCTCTTTCTTTAAAAGGGGAACAAGAATACCTTTGGGAGGGAATAGGGAGGCAAAGTTTAGAGCAGAGGCTGAAGGAATACCCATTCAGAGCCTGCCTTACATGTGGCCCATACATATACAGCCACCAAACTAGATAAGATGGATGAAGCAAAGAAGTGCAGGCTGACAGGAACCGGATATAGATCTCTCCTGAGAGAACCAGCCAGAATATGGCAACTACATAGGCGAATGCCAGCAGTAAACCACTGAACTGAGAACAGGACCCCCGTTGAAGGATTCAGAGAAAGGACTGAAAGAACTTGAATGGGTTTGAGACCCCATATGAACAACAATGCCAACCAACCAGAGCTTCCAGGGATTAAGCCACTACCCAAAGACTATACATGGACTGACCCTGGGTTCCAACCTCATAGGTAGCAATGAATGGCCTAGTAAAAGCACCAGTGGAAGGGAAACCCTTGGTCCTGCCAAGACTGAACCCCCAGTGAACGTGATTGTTGTGGGGAGGGCGGTAATGCGGGGAAGATGGGGAGGGGAACACCCATGTAGAAGGGAATGGTGAGGGCTTAGGGGGATGTTGGCCTGGAAACTGGGAAAGGGAATAACAATTGAAATGTAAATAAGAAATACCCAATTTAATAAAGATGAAGGAAAAATGGGGTGCTGAACTAAACAAAGAATTCTTAACTGAGAAATATTGAATGCCCAAGAAGCATGTAAAGAAATGTTCAACATCCTTAGTCATCAGGGAAATGCAAATCAAAACAACTCTGAGATTCCACCTCACAGTAGTCAGACTGGCTAAGATCAAAATCTCATTTGACAGATTCTGGTGAGGATATGGAGAAAGAAAAACACTCCTCCATTGTTGGTGGGATTGCAAGCTGGTACAAGCACTCTGGAAATCAGTCTGGCAGTTCCTCAGAAAATTGAACATAGTACTACCTGAGGACCCAGCTATGCCTCTCCTGGGCATATACCAAAAATATTTTCCAACCTATAACAAGGACATGCTCCACTATGTTCATAGCAGCCTTTTTAAAAAAAAATAATAGTCAGAAGCTGGAAAGAAGCCAGATGTCCTTCAACAGAGGAATAGATACAGAAAATGTGGTATTAAAACAATGACATCGTGAAATTCATAGGCAAATGGATGGATCTAGAAAATATGATCCTGAGTGAGGTAACCCAGTCAAAAGAACATGTATGGTAAGCAGTCACTGATAAGTGGATATTAGCCCAAAAGTTTGGAATACCCATGATACAATTCACAGATCACATGAAGCTCAAGAGGAAGGGAGACCAAATTGTGGATGCTTCAGTTTTTAGAAAGGGGAACAAAATACTTACAGAATTAAATACAGAGACAAAGTATGGAACAGATACTGAAAAAAAGGCCATCCAGAGACTGCCCCCCACATACAGTCTCTACTCATCTTTCTATACTCACCTTTGCTGCTCTGAGCCTCACTCTGGATACAACCCTGAGTGAGAAAACTGTATGGTCTTGACCAATTGAAATCAGTTGGGGAGTTTTGATCTGAGAAATCTCTCTTTGTGATATGGGGCTGTATAAATAGATGTAGAAAGTAGGACAATGAAAGCATTTGGGCTTTTAAAACAAGGCCATCCTCACTCACTTGCACCACAAAGTTCTCTCCAAAGTGTCTGCTCTGTCCTGTAGGTATGCAAGCACAGAGGCAGGAGGGGTGAGGGAGAGAAAGTGGGTCACCTTGCCTCTCCTTGATTAGCTTCCAATTCTTTGGAGAGGAGCATGGCAAGCAAGAACAGATGTTTTTCCTTTAGCAGTATTCCCCAGAATTAGCTTCTGTCTCAATGTAGCAGGAGACAGTGTCAGTGTTTACAGTTTGTGTTCTTAGAACTTGTTCTTTGTAACTTAAAGTCCAAAAGAAATTCAGACATAACAGGAAAACATTTGTGGGGATTGCAAATAGCAATTGAAATGATTTCCTATTAGAAGAAGTAGCAGAGGCTTGTCCCTTCTAGCCCTAAATCTCATTCTTCACAGCAAGCATTCATACCTACAATATTTTTACACTCTCATAGAGGAATAGGTAGATATGCTTAGGTAGGATACAAGAATAGGTAGACATGCTTAAGTATGATGAAGCAGTTGTTTTTAAACTGGATCACTCAGTCCTAAGAGGCTTGTCTAAAGTGCAAATGGAGCACTTGTTTTTATGTTTGATAGACATAATGATGAGGTGTTTTGCTGAGCAGTCTCCCAGTTGCTAAAGTAGCTGTCTGGATTTCTTATTTCCTGGGATACATTTCTTGTGGTTCTCTTCCCATAATGAGAGTTGGTTTTTATAGCCAAAAGAATATGACAGATGCCATAAAGTGTCACTTCTATAACTAGACTATAAAAATTACTGAAGCTTCTACATTGTGTGTCCTTGGACTTCTTTCTGGACAAAGTCAGCTGTCATGTCTTGGGGACACTAAAGAATTTTATAGATCCCTATTGAAAGAAGTTGAGGCTTCCCACCAACAATAAGCATGATCTGTCAATCGTATAAATTAGCCCCTAGTCAAATACATGGACAACTATATTTCTATCTTATGAATGGTGTTCAGCCCCATTCACATTACTGACCCAAAGAAACTGTGAAATAGCAAGTGTGGTCATTTGTGAGAGGAAATAGATATCCCATGAGAACACTGCTCTGAAACACACCACTGGTCCCAATGGCCACTCTTTCAAAGCAGTCCAATGCCTTACACTGGAATACAGATCAACACTGCAGGTGGCATAGTAGCAGCATCCAACACTATGACAGGCTGAAGTTTCTTTGGCAACTTCCAAGTTGCGAAACTAGTCTCTAAGCATTATAAAAAGAGGAAGATGACTTCTTGCTTCTATTAACTATGCTGGAGTTGGACATAGGTCTCTTCATATCCCTCACTGGTTTTCTTAAAACTTTTTACGAAAAAAAAATGTTTGTGATTTTTGGGCTGCATCCCAGGGCCTTCTACATGCTCAGCAAGTTCTGTACCACTGAGTTGTACCTCTCGTGCAAGTTGGTTTTTAGGTCAGCAAAAGGACTACAGGCTTAGATTTTTCTAAACTTTGGGTTTTTGAATGCTTCAACTGCCTTCAAGCTCACCAACCAGAGATAGGGAAAAAGGAAGGTTAATAGGAAAGGGCCCTGTGCTTCTATTTAGAAGTAGTTCTTTGGGGTGATCTCACCTTTTCTTAGGATATCAGCTGTCAAGTCCCATAGCAAACACCAAACATAAATCAGTAGTGGTGACATGATCCAGCAGAAACCACAAGGAATTCTTTGGTACATTTATCTCTACGAAATGAAGATCAATGAAGACAAGCAAAGACCAGCGAAGCATTGCACGGTGTCCCAGTGTAAGGGGATCCTTTCATTGTCTGTAGGGTTCTAATTACATTCTTTCTAAGTACCACACGTGTCTCTCAAGTCTCTGCTTTCAGCAAAGCATCACATGCCTTCTCATAAGACAGCTTCCAGAAAAACATCATGTGACACAACTGAATTTTTAAAGAAACCAGAAACTTCCACTTCACAGGACATACATATTTACATAAGTATTTCACTACATACTGCATCTCAAAGCTAATTTTTATTTTACAGATGAGAGAATTGGGATTCAGAGAGGTGGACTTTTTAGGCACAGCTTTTGCTACTAATTTGTATTTACTATAGTGAATAGAAACCTTGGTGGGACTTGGAGTAGGTTATTTTCCACTGTCATACACTATGCATATGGAGATCATGTGGTTGAGAATTACTTCTGAATTCTTGCTGAGTTCCAAACACTACGATAAGCCTTGGAGCATTTCTGGTAGAGCAGTGAACCTGTACTGTGCTTCCACAAAGCACATAGATTGTTGGCTGAGTTACTCATAGTTTATCATGATTTATCTATTTATTGACTGAAAATCAGAGACAATAAGAATACCCGTTGGAGAAAATGTCTGGTACTTGCAAATAGTGAATTTGAAAAGGTAGGGTTTTACCCTTTATTTTAATTTAATCTTTTGTTTTTACAGTCCAGACTTTATCCCCCTCCTAGTCCACCTTCTGACTGTTCCACATCCCATACCTCCCCTACCCCATCTCCACCAAGATGTGTCCACCCTCCAACCCCACTCCCTGGGGCATCCAGTCTCTTGAGGGTTAGGTGCATCTTTCTGACTGAACCTAGATCCAGTAGTCCCCTGCTGTATATGTGTTGGGGGCCTCACATCAGCTGGTATACGTTACCTGGTTGGTAGCTTAGAGTCTTCGAGATCTTGGGGATCGAGGTTAATTGAGACTGCTGGTCCTCCTATAGGGTCATCCTCCTCAGCTTCTTCCAGCTTTTCCCTAATTCAACCACAGGGGTCACCAGCTTCTGTCTATTGGTTGGGTATAAATATCTGCATCTGACTCTTTCAGCTGCTTGTTGGGCCTTTTGGAGGGCTAGGCTCCTGTTTGTAAGTACACCATAGTACCAGTAATAGTGTCAGGCCTTGGAGCATCCCCTTGAGCTGGATCCCAATTTGGGTCTGTCTCTGGACCTCTTTTTCCTCAGGCTTTTCTCCATTTTTATCCCTGCAATTCTTTCAGACAGGAACAATTATGGGTCAGAGATTTTGACTGTGGAATGGCAACCCCATCCCTCCACTTCATGTCCTCTATTTCTACTGGAGGTAGGCTCTACAAGGTCCCTTTCCCCACTGTAGGACATTTTATCTAAGGGGCCCTCCCTTTGAGTCCTGAGATTGTCTTACCTCCCAGGACTCTGGTATATTCTAGAGGATCTCCCCATCTCCCACCACCCAAGGGTGCCTGTTTCCATTCATTCTGCTGGCCCTCAGGGCTTCAGTCCTTTCCCCCCACCCAATACCTGACCATATTCCCCTCTACCCTGATTCCTTTCCCACCCAGATTCTTCCATCCTTTCCCCCTCCTGTGATGGCTTTCTTCTCTCTCCTAAGTGGGATTGCGGCATTCTCACTTGGGCCCTTGGCTTGTTACCCTTCTTGAATTCTGTGGATTATATCCTATGTATTGTGTACTTTTTTGTCTAACATCCGCTTATTAATGAGTATATATTATGCATGTCCTTTGGGGTCTGAGTTACCTCATTCAGGATGATGTGTTCTGGTTCTATCTATTTGCCTGCAAAACTCACAACGTACTCATTCATTCTTTTTTTTTTTTTTTTTTTTTTTTATTATTAACTTGAGTATTTCTTATATACATTTGAATGTTATTCCTTTCCCGGTTTCGGGCAAACATCCCCCTCCCCCTCCCCTTCCTTATGGGTGTTCCCCTCCCAACCCCTCCCCCATTGCTGCCCTCTCCCCAACAGTCTAGTTCACTAGGGGTTCAGTCTTAGCAGGACCCAGGGCTTCCCCTTCCACTGGTGCTCTTACTAGGATATTCATTGCAACCCTACGAGGTCAGAGTCCAGGGTCAGTCCATGTATAGTCTTTGGGTAGTGGCTTAGTCCCTGGAAGCTCTGGTTGCTTGGCATTGCTGTACATATATGGGGTCTCAGGCTCCTTCAAGCTCTTCCAGTTCTTTCTCTGATTCCTTCAACAGGGTCCCGTTCTCAGTTCAGTGGTTTCCTGCTGGCATACGCCTCTGTATTTGCTGTATTCTGGCTGTGTCTCATGAGCGATCTGCACTCACATTTTGATCATCCGTCTTGAGTTTCATTTGTTCTAGGCATCTAGGGTAACTCAAGCATTTGGGCTAATAGCCACTTATCAATGAGTACATACCATGTATGTCTTTCTGTGATTGGGTTAGCTCACTCAGGATGATATTTTCCAGTTCAACCATTTGCCTACGAATTTCATAAAGTCATTGTTTTTGATAGCTGAGTAATATTCCATTGTGTAGATGTACCACATTTTCTGTATCCATTCCTCTGTTGAAGGGCATCTGGGTTCTTTCCAGCTTCTGGCTATTATAAATAAGGCTGCGATGAACATAGTGGAGCACGTGTCTTTTTTATATGTTGGGGCATCTTTTGGGTATATGCCCAGGAGAGGTATAGCTGGATCCTCAGGCAGTTCAATGTCCAATTTTCTGAGGAACCTCCAGACTGATTTCCAGAATGGTTGTAGCAGTCTGCAACCCCACCAACAATGGAGGAGTGTTCCCCTTTCTCCACATCCTCGCCAGCATTTGCTGTCACCTGAGTTTTTGATCTTAGCCATTCTCACTGGTGTGAGGTGAAATCTCAGGGTTGTTTTTTGATTTGCATTTCCTTATGACTAACGATGTTGAACATTTCTTTAGGTGTTTCTCAGCCATTCGGCATTCCTCTGCTGTGAATTCTTTGTTTAGCTCTGAACCCCATTTTTTAATAGGGTTATTTGTCTCCTTGCTGTCTAACTTCTTCAGTTCTTTGTATATTTTGGATATAAGCCCTCTATCTGTTGTAGGATTGGTAAAGATCTTTTCCCAATCTGTTGGTTGCCGTTTTGTCCTAACCACAGTGTCCTTTGCCTTTACAGAAGCTTTGCAGTTTTATGAGATCCCATTTGTCGATTCTTGATCTTAGAGCATAAGCCATTGGTGTTTTGTTCAGGAAATTTTTCCAGTGCCCATGTGTTCCAGATGCTTCCCTAGTTTTTTCTTCTATTAGTTTGAGTGTGTCTGGTTTGATGTGGAGGTCCTTGATCCACTTGGACTTAAGCTTTGTACAGGGTGATAAGCATGGATCGATCTGCATTCTTCTACATGTTGACCTCCAGTTGAACCAGCACCATTTGCTGAAAATGCTATCTTTTTTCCATTGGATGGATTTGGCTCCTTTGTCAAAAATCAAGTGACCATAGGTCTGTGGATTCATTTCTGGGTCTTCAATTCTGTTCCATTGGTCTATCTGTCTGTCTCTGTACCAATACCATGCAGTTTTTATCACTATTGCTCTGTAATACTGCTTGAGTTCAGGGATAGTGATTCCCCTGAAGTCCTTTTATTGTTGAGGATAGTTTTAGCTATCCTGGGTTTTTGTTATTCCAGATGAATTTGCAAATTGTTCTGTCTAACTCTTTGAAGAATTGGATTGGTATTTTGATGGGGATTACATTGAATCTGTAGATCGCTTTTGGTAAAATGGCCATTTTTACTATATTAATCCTGCCAATCCATGAGCATGGGAGATCTTTCCACCTTCTGAGGTCTTCTTCAATTTCTTTCTTCAGTGTCTTGAAGTTCTTATTGTACAGATCTTTTACTTGCTTGGTTAAAGTCACACCGAGGTATTTTATATTATTTGGGTCTATTATGAAGGGTGTCGTTTCCCTAATTTCTTTCTCGGCTTGTTTCTCTTTTGTGTAGAGGAAGGCTACTGATTTATTTGAGTTAATTTTATACCCAGCCACTTTGCTGAAGTTGTTTATCAGCTTTAGTAGTTCTCTGGTGGAACTTTTGGCATCACTTAAATATACTATCATATCATCTGCAAATAGTGATATTTTGACTTCTTCTTTTCCGATCTGTATCCCCTTGATCTCCTTTTGTTGTCTGATTGCTCTGGCTAGAACTTCAAGAACTATATTGAATAAGTAGGGAGAGAGTGGGCAGCCTTGTCTAGTCCCTGATTTTAGTGGGATTGCTTCAAGTTTCTCTCCATTTAGTTTAATGTTAGCAACTGGTTTGCTGTATATGGCTTTTACTATGTTTAGGTATGGGCCTTGTATTCCTATTCTTTCCAGGACTTTTATCATGAAGGGGTGTTGAATTTTGTCAAATGCTTTCTCAGCATCTAATGAAATGATCATGTGGTTTTGTTCTTTCAGTTTGTTTATATAATGGATCACGTTGATGGTTTTCCGTATATTAAACCATCCCTGCATGCCTGGGATGAAGCCTACTTGATCATGGTGGATGATTGTTTTGATGTGCTCTTGGATTTGGTTTGCCAGAATTTTGTTGAGTATTTTTTATGCTCAATGTTCATAAGGGAAATTGGTCTGAAGTTCTCTTTCTTTGTTGGGTCTTTGTGTGGTTTAGGTATAAGAGTAATTGTGGCTTCATAGAAGGAATTCGTAGTGCTCCATCTGTTTCAATTTTGTGGAATAGTTTGATAATATTGGTATGAGGTCTTCTATGAAGGTCTGATAGAATTCTGCACTAAACCTGTCTGGACCTGGGCTCTTTTTGGTTGGGAGACCTTTAATGACTGCTTCTATTTCCTTAGGAGTTATGGGGTTGTTTAACTGGTTTATCTGTTCCTGATTTAACTTCGGTACCTGGTATCTGTCTAGGAAATTGTCCATTTCCTGTAGATTTTCAAGTTTTGTTGAATATAGGCTTTTATAGTAAGATCTAATGATTTTTTGAATTTCCTCTGAATCTGTAGTTATGTCTCCCTTTTCATTTCTGATTTTGTTAATTTGGACACACTCTCTGTGTCCTCTCGTTAGTCTGGCTAGGGGTTTATCTATCTTGTTGATTTTCTCAAAGAACCAACTTTTGGTTCTGTTGATTCTTTCTATGGTCCTTTTTGTTTCTACTTGGTTGATTTCAGCTCTGAGTTTGATTATTTCCTGCCTTCTACTCCTCCTGGGTGTATTTGCTTCTTTTTGTTCTAGAGCTTTTAGGTGTGCTGTCAAGCTGCTGACATATGCTCTTTCCTGTTTCTTTCTGCAGGCACTCAGCGCTATGAGTTTTCCTCTTAGCACAGCTTTCATTGTGTCCCATAAGTTTGGGTATGTTGTACCTTCATTTTCATTAAATTCTAAAAAGTTTTTAATTTCTTTCTTTATTTCTTCCTTGACCAGGTTATCATTGAGTAGAGCATTGTTCAGTTTCCATGTATATGTGGGCATTCTTCCCTTATTGTTATTGAAGACCAGCTTTAGGCCGTGGTGGTCCGATAGCACGCATGGGATTATTTCTATCTTTCTGTATCTGTTGAGGCCTGTTTTTTGACCAATTATATGGTCAATTTTGGAGAAAGTACCATGAGGAGCTGAGAAGAAGGTATATCCTTTTGCTTTAGGGTAGAACGTTCTATAAATATCCGTTAAGTCCATTTGGCTCATGACTTCTCTTAGTCTGTCTACGTCTCTGTTTAATTTCTGTTTCCATGATCTGTCCATTGATGAGAGTGGGGTGTTGAAATCTCCTACTATTATTGTGTGAGGTGCAATGTGTGTTTTGAGCTTTAGTAAGGTTTCTTTTACGTATGTAGGTGCCCTTGTATTTGGGGCATAGATATTTAGGATTGAGAGTTCATCTTGGTGGATTTTTCCTTTGATGAATATAAAGTGTCCTTCCTTATCTTTTTTGATGACTTTTAGTTGGAAATTGATTTTATTTGATATTAGAATGGCTACTCCAGCTTGCTTCTTCAGACCATTTGTTTGGAAAGTTGTTTCCCAGCCTTTCACTCTGAGGTAGTGTCTGTCTTTGTCTCTGAGGTGTGTTTCCTGTAGGCAGCAGAATGCAGGGTCCTCGTTGCGTATCAAGTTTGTTAATCTATGTCTTTTATTGGGGAGTTGAGGCCATTGATGTTGAGAGATATTAAGGAATAGTGATTATTGCTTCCTGTTATATTCATATTTGGATGTGAGGTTGTGTTTGTGTGCTTTTTTTTCTTTGTTTTGTTGCCAAGACGATTAGTTTCTTTTGCCTCTTCTTGGGTATAGCTTGCCTCCTTATGTTGGGCTTTACCATTTATTATCCTTTGTAGTGCTGGATTTGTAGAAAGATATTGTGTAAATTTGGTTTTGTCATGGAATATCTTGGTTTCTCCATCTATGTTAATTGAGAGTTTTGCAGGATACAGTAGCCTGGGCTGGCATTTGTGTTCTCTTAGGGTCTGTATGACATCAGTCCAGGATCTTCTGGCCTTCATAGTTTCTATGAGAAGTCTGGTGTGATTCTGATAGGTCTGCCTTTATATGTTACTTGACCTTTTTCCTTACTGCTTTTAATATTTTCTTTATTTTGAGCGCTTAGTGTTTTGACTATTATGTGACGGGAGGTGTTTCTTTTCTGGTCCAATCTATTTGGAGTTCTGTAGGCTTCTTGTATGCCTATGGGTATCTCTTTTTTTTAGGTTAGGGAAGTTTTTTCTATGATTTTGTTGAAGATATTTACTGGTCCTTTGAGCTGGGAGTCTTCACTCTCTTCTATACCTATTATCCTTAGATCTTCTCATTGTGTCCTTGATTTCCTGTATGTTTTTGACCAGTAGCTTTTTCCTCTTTACATTATCTTTGACAGTTGAGTCAATGATTTCTATGGAATCTTCTGCTCCTGAGATTCTCTCTTCCATCTCTTGTATTCTGTTGGTGAAGCTTGTATCTACAGCTCCTTGTCTCTTCCTTTGGTTTTCTATATCCAGGGTTGTTTCCATGTGTTCTTTCTTGATTGCTTCTATTTCCATTTTTAATTCCTTCAACTGTTTGTTTGTGTTTTCCTGGAATTCTTTCAGGGATTTTTACATTCCTCTCTGTAGGCTTTACTTGTTCTCTAAGGAGTTCTTCACGCCTTTCTTGAAGTCCTCCAGCATCATGATCAAATCTGATTTTGAAACTAGATCTTGCTTTTCTGGTGTGTTTGGATATTCCATGTTTGTTTTGGTGGGAGAATTGGGCTCCGATGATGCCATGTAGTCTTGGTTTCTGTTGCTTGTGTTCCTGCGCTTGCCTCTCGCCATCAGATTATCTCTAGTGTTACTTTGTTCTGCTAATTCTGACAGTGGCTAGACTGTCCTATAAGCCTGTGTGTCAGGAGTGCTGTAGACCTGTTTTACTGTTTTCTTTCAGCCAGTTATGGGGACAGAGTGTTCTGCTTTTGTGTGTGTAGTTTTGTCCCTCTACAGGTCTTCAGCTGTTCCTGTGGGCCTGTGTCTTGAGTTCACCAGGCAGGTCACTTGCAGCAGAAAAGTTGGTCTTACCTGTGGTCCCGAGGCTCAAGTTCGTTCTCGGGGTGCTGCCCACGGGCTCTCTGAGGTGGCAGCAACCGGGAAGATCTGCGCTGCCTCTTCCGGGAGCCTCCAGGCACCAGGGTTCCAGATGGCCTCCGTGTTTTCCTCTGAATCAGCAATGTGTAGAGAGCAGTCTCTTCTGGTTTCGAGGCGGTGTCTGCCTCTCTGAAGGTTTAGCTCTCCCTCCCACGGGATTTGGGTGCAGAGAACTGTTTATCCGGGTCTGTTTCCTTCAGGTTCCGGCGGTGTCTCAGGCAGGGCTCCTGCCTCACCTGGGCCCTCTCCCACGGGAGCCCAGAGGCCTTATACAGTTTCCTCTTGGGCCAGGGATGTGGGCAGGGGTGGGCAGTGTTGGTGGTCTCTTCTGCTCTGCAGCCTCAGGAGTGCCCACCTGACCAGGCGGTAAGGTATCTCTCCCACGGGTTCTGGGAGCAGAGAGCTGCTGCGAGCCGCAATCCGCAGGTTTGGGACTTCCGGTATACACAGGACGTGCCTGGTCCTAGAGGGATTCTGCCTCTGTTGTCCCGATTCCACCCGGCAAGTCACTTGCAGCAGATAAGTTAGTCTTACCTTTGGTCCCGAGGCTCAAGTTTGCTCGCGGGGTTCTGCCCACGGGCTCTCCGCGGTGGCAGCGACCAGGAAGATCTGCGCCGCCTCTTTGTTTTTCGCGGCAGCA
>NC_046167.1:39118519-39153519 GCF_011064425.1 Rattus rattus
AATCAGCAATGTGTGTAGAGAGCAGTCTCTTCTGGTTTCGCAGGCGTGTCTGCCTCTCTGAAGGTTTAGCTCTCCTTCCCACGGGATTTGGGTGCAGAGAACTGTTTATCCGGTCTGTTTCCTTCAGGTTCCGGCGGTGTCTCAGGCAGGGCTCCTGTTGCTCCTGGGCCCTCCCCCACAGGAACCCAACGTACTCATTCTTAATTGCTGAGTAGTATTCCATTATGTAAATGAACCACATGTTCTGTATTCATTCGTCTATTATGGGACATCTGGGTTGTTTCTAGCTTCTGGTTATTACAAATAAGGCCACTATGAACAAAGTGGAACACGTACCCCTGTGGCAAGGTGGGGAATCTTCTGGGTATATAACCAAGAGTGATATAGCTGGGTCTTCAGGTAGATCTATTTCAGATTTCCCGAGGAACCTCCAGATTGATATACAGAGTGGTCTCAAGCTATACTACAGAACAATAGTGATAAAAATTGCATGGTACTGGAACAGAGAGAGACAGGTTGATCAATGGAATAGAATTGAAGACCCAGAAATAAAACCAGACACTTATCTACACTTTTACAAAGCCAAAAATATACAATCGCACAGTCTGTATAAAAATAGATCCATATTTGTCACCTTGCATGAAGCTCAAGTCCAAGTGGACCAAGGACCTCAACATAAAACTGAACCTATGCTGAACCTAATGGAAAAAAAGCAGGAAAGGGCTTTGAATTCATTGGCGTAGGGGGAAATTTCCTAAACAAAATTCCAATGGCTCATGCTCTAAAATCAAAATTAATAAATGGACCTCATGAAACTAGAAAGCTTCTGTAAGGCAAAGAACATAGTCAATGGGACAAATAGGCAACCTATAGATTGGGAAAAATCATCACTAATCCCACATATGATAGATGGCTATTATCCAAAATATGTGAAGAACTCAAGAAGCTAACCACCTAGAAACCAAACAACCCAATCAAAAAATGTGATATAGAACTAAACTGAATTCACAACAGTGGAATCTTGAATGGATGAGAGGCACTTAAAGAAATCTTCAAAGTCCTTAGTGATCAGGGAAATGCAAATCAAAAAGACCATGTAATTCTACCTTACACCAACCAGAATGGCTAAGATCAAAATCTCAAGTGACAGCACATGTTGGTGAGGATGTGGAGAAAGGGGAATACTCCTCCATTGTTGGTGGGATTGCAAACCGGTACAAAAAGGTGTTTTTGATAGCTTGAATGGTATTTGGAAGAAGTTGTGTCCAACTATCCCCTTTTCTAGAAAAAAAATCAAGGTTCAAAAAGCATTATCTAAAGAAAAAAGGTTGAACACACACCTGCATGAGAAATAGAGTCCAGTGCTTTCCTCCATGTGGTAAAATAGTGTCTTAGACAGGAGCCAGATGTAGATCTCTCCCGAGAGACACAGCCAGAATACAGCAAACACAGAGGTGTATGCCAGCAGCAAACCACTGAATTGAGAATAGAACCCCTGTTGAAGGAATCAGAGAAAGAACTGAAGAGCTTGAAGGGGCTGAGACCCCATATGTACAACAATGCCAAGCAACCAGAGCTTCCAGGGACTAAGCCACTACCTAAAGACTATACATGGACTGACCCTGGACTCTGACCTCATAGGTAGCAATGAATAGTCTAGTAAGAGCACCAGTGGAAGGGGAAGCCCTGGGTCCTGCTAAGACTGAACCCCAGTGAACTAGATTGTTGGGGGAGGGCGGCAAGGGGGAGGATGGGAGGAACACCCATAAAAAGGGAGGGGAGGGGATGTTTGCACAGGAAACCGGGAAAGGGAATAACACTCAAATGTATATAAGAAATACTGAGTTAATAATAATAATAATAATAATAAAAGAATTCAAGGCTTGTCAGTTAAGACCACTCCGATTATTTAACTTGTTTTGACAACAGAATCTGGCTGATTACTCACCTTGAGCTGTTGCCACGCTGGAGCTGGAAGTCAACTTTAACTTTATTTCTAAAGTTCTATGTGGAACATTTATTGACAACATCATAAAAAAATTGAGTAAGCAGTAAGGTGAACAGCATCTAGTCTGTTCTTGTGTGTTGAGAATTATATCCAGAACTTTTGTTCAAGATCCTAGTTTTTTTATAGTTTGCCCTGAGACATGAGAGTGAAAAAGCAGGAAAAAAGAAACACCATTGCCTCCTCTCTCTCTCTCTCTCTCTCTCTCTCTCTCTCTCTCTCTCTCTCTCTCTTTCTTTCTTTTTATGAGAGAGAAAGGACAAGGATGTGGGTAAGGGGAGAATCTGGGAAGAGTTTGAGAGTTGGAAAGAATATGATAAAAGTATATAAAATATCAAAGAATAACTATTTAAAAGTACAAAAATTGAAAATATAAAAAGTTGAAGGGCGAATAGGGACATAGTTCAATAAAAAGATACCTTAAAGCAGGAAAAAAGAAATTAAACAAATATCAATCAATTATTAAACTAATTCAAAAGAATAAAACTCATTAAATTACAATTATCAAAGATGTTTTTAAACTTGAAATATTAAAAACAACAATGAGAGCAGTGAAACTCACAAGAAAACATGCAACTGTTTGCAGAGGCCATGGGCACTCTAGGGCCTGAATGGTTCTTCCAGGAGGAGGGAGGTCCCCTGGATGGTTTTTCCAGGAGGATGGAGGTCCTCTGAGCTGAGCTGGAGGTCAAGGTTACAGCTCAGCTACTTTCCAAGAACTTAAAGGTGAGCCTTCAAGTATAGAGCTGAAACAGGTAGCTTCTGCCCATGCTCTCTGCCTCCTATGCTGCCAAGCATCCAACTGTATGGCTGCCTTGCTGTTTCCCCTTAGGCCACTTCATGGCTTGGATTTGATTTGTCCCCAAAGGTCCCTATGCTGAGAACTTTCTGTGGTGATGCTGAGATGATAGAACCTTTAAGAGGCGTGGCCTACATCCCTGGGCATATTCTCAACTGTCCTACTTGACATGACTTTGCACAGTCACTGGAGCATAATCTCATTTTGGACAGTAGAAGGGGACTGGCCATCACTTTTACTGGCTGACATGGTCTGCTGAGATCACACTTCACAATTCTATCTTGGTTAACACATGTTTTATTCACAGAAAGACTGAACGATTTGAGACAGAGTAGAAAACTTTACGGCCAAGAGGTTACTTAATAATCCATGCCAATCCCTCTCTGCCTTTATCCCTCCACAATGAAGCAGAGCAAGCCATATATTATTTTTATTAATACAGGAGAATTCCAGTCAAGGTACCTCGGACCGTGGTCCAAGCCTTTTGTCTCAGTAATCTGATTAGGTGCTCAATCTTCTGTTGTTATCTTGATTCAGGCCCAAACTAAGATGCTCAGTATTTCTGGGCTCTCAAGATTCACTGGGGCTTTCTGTGCATCAGTGCATTTTGAGCTTAACACATGTGAACTGACAGTTCTGAAGGGGTTTTACCAAGGTGGGAAAGGCAAAGTGTCTGCAGAGACTTCTGACAGCAAGCTCTGATGCTGACACTCCTGGGAAATTCACTGGGGCTTATGTGAAAGCAGCTTCAAGTGGTTGCCTTGCTGACAGCAATCAGATTTAAAATTAGCCCTAATGCGCTTTCATCAAGGAAGACTTAATTGCGGAACCCAATCAGTATGCAAAATACTCCAATGACAATTTTGCTGACAGTGTAATTCTAAACAAACTGAAGGGTTCCGAAATGTGGATAAAATTTTATCCATGGAAGCATTAAGTGTTTGGTGTCATATAAGCCTGCTTTCATTTAAACCCATCTCTTCCTGCTCTGTGTTGTAGGTTGTATGCATCTAGAATCTGTAAGTTGTTCCTACTCCTTGGCAGTTTCTTTCTGGACTGGTACACCACTGTGAAGGAGGGACTCATATTTACCTGCTATGTGATGGGTCTGGACAAGAGCTCACTTTCTCTGAGCATCAGTTTTCCCACCCTTAATGAGAAGGAACAAGGCTGACCTTCTGAGGTTGTCAAGAGAACTAAGTTATAAGTTATGTTCCATCTGTATTTCCTGTCTTTTCAGACCCAGAAGCAGCTGTACCTCTGAGCTCTAGCATTCTCAAAAATGCCACTGAAATGCCTGTGACTTGCATGCCTTGCCTGTGTGATTTAATGGTTCTCAACTTGGGGTTATTTTTGCCTCCCCAGGGACAATTGGTAATATTGGGAGTGATTTAATTATTACAACTACGGGACAAGGGGCCGATATTGTTGGCACAGAGGGTGGAGGGCCTAGATGCTGTCAAACATCCTCACAGTAGTAGTCACCCTTTATATCAACATGTCACCCGGGTGTCACTTGTTCATAATCATCAACAGTGATGAAGCTGGAAAATTTGCCCTGGAGAGAATGAATACTGTAATCCCCACATTCCCTGAACTAAAGTGTATGCTTCTTATATTTCCCCTTCTTGTTTTGTTTTGTTTGGTTTGGTTGGATTTTATTGTTTTTGAGACAGCACAGGTGAGCCTCAACATCACCATTTTTACTGCTTCTGCTTCTTCAACTAATGGGATTGCAGGCACACACCATCCTGTCCACTTTATCTTCTGGAAATACTTTAAAGAAGATTGTGGAGAAATATTTAAATGGATTACAGTGAGCACAAGTTAATTTTCTTTTCTTTTTTTGTCCCTGTAATGAAAGACCCTGACAGAAGCAACTTGAGAAATCAAAGGATTATTTGACTCATAACTACATATTGTAGATCATCATGGCAAGGAGGCCATGGTCCCAGGGGCTTGGGAGAACTGGTCACATTATATCTGTTGTGGAGAGTAGAGAGGAACAAGCAGGCTCACAGCCTAACCTGAGTGATTCCTCACTGAGACTCCCTTCCCAGGTGATTTTATATGTGTCATGTGGACAAACAGAAAACATCAAAAAGCATAAAGGAGACAGATGCAAATTCTGTCTCAATCCAGGTTCTAAGTCCACTCTTTCTTCCATTTCTGCCTCACCCTCCATCACCTCAGTTCCTTTGAACTTGAAGCCTTTCACTCAGTTTTCCCTCATGTAATACATAGCCTTTGCTAATTTTGCTATTCTTCTCATGTACTGATGTTCATTGAAATGTGAAGTCCTTTGCATGTGAAGGTGAGTCTTCCAGCCATCAGGAAGTTTTCAGAAGGTCCTGGTGTATGGTCTTGTGTAAAGAAATTTGGAGGGAGAACACTAGGTCACTGTTACAACCCCAGGACACCTGGTTAAACCTGGTTAAACCCTCTCCAGGTGCTGCATTTTAGTTGGTGACAGAAACACATATAGAGAGAGCCTATAGTCTGAACCTTATGTGACATGATGGGGAATATATTAAAATAATAATGATAGCTGTTATCTTGATTGCAGGTACTTCTCTAGGCATATGTTTTTAGATCATCCAATTTTTAAGGTTTTTATGCACAATAAAATGCAATTGGTATTGTTTTGAAAAGAATTAAAGAACCATTTCATCTGTATCTCCTTGGATCTTATGTGCCGAAGAATCTTGCTCACAGGTGGCAGGTTAGCTGTTGGCAAACTGCTGCTCAGAGATAAATTGCTCTCCTACCTGTCCAGCTGGGGTCACGGCTGGGTAGCGGCTGCTTCGATAATGGCCTTACTTGTGATAGATGAATTCTTGATTTACAGATGCTGAAATAACTTGGGCCAAATGAAATGGCATGTTTGACTGTTCATTTCTTCTCTCTCCACTCACAGTAGGTGCCAGGATAGATGGCCGTAGGACAGGGTAGGGGAGTGATATGACATTGTTTTCCTCTTTCCACAGGACAAGTCAGACAACTGTATATGGATGACCAACTCACAGCAGCAATACCACCCACCTAGCAGCATGTGCAGCTGAGCCTGAAGTCTGCTCCCACCCCAGGTGCTCATGCCCTTTTCCTTTCCATTTTGTCATGGTAACATATGGAAATTCTGAGATTTCCTGAGAAACAGTACTGAGAAAGATTGTTCTCACCTGGAAAGGAGTTGCTAGTTTGCAATGGGGAAAATGCAGCAAAGCACTTAAGAACTCTATGTTCTTTATAATAGACAGTGATTTTGGAATTATATTTTCTATTCTTACCCATCCATATCTATCTATCTATCTATCTATCTATCTATCTATCTATCTATCTATCTATCTATCTATCTGTCAATCAATCAGTCATTTATCATATATCTAATCTATCTATATCTGTGACATCTATCCATCTATTATTTATCTATCATCTACCTATCATTTATCTATCTAATCTATTCATCC
Organism: Rattus rattus; assembly: GCF_011064425.1. Lineage (NCBI taxonomy): Eukaryota > Metazoa > Chordata > Mammalia > Rodentia > Muridae > Rattus > Rattus rattus. The sequence continues at coordinate 39,124,791 of NC_046167.1, forward strand.
ATCTACACATCTATCTATAAATCATCTCTCTATGAGTTGTTCTACTTTTCATTATCTGTAAATGTGGGTGTGTACGGATGAGGATGAATTCAGGTGCATAAAGACAGCAGAGGCCGCAGAAACCCCTGGAGCTGGAGTCACAGGAAGCTGAGCCATCTGACATAGGTAGTCTACAAGAGCAGCACATGCTCTTAATGGTTGAGCATATATATTTTAATCTAACTCTCTAAGAAAGCATCCCCTCCAGTGCTCATAGACTACAATGATCCCAAAAAGAATGGAGAAGTACTTAGAGAAACTACCTAAGAGAGACAGAACAAACAGAAGAATCAGGAAGAGATGAGTTGGGAGAATAAGATATATCAAAATTTACAGGAGATGTTGAGGACAGTGAGGAAATTCTGTTACAATTTCTGACCTGGTGAAGAGATTATGGAACATAAAGACTGGTGAAAATTCTTAGAGGATCAATCCAACTGTATACATGCTGAGGCTTGAGGGTGAGCTGGTGAGGCATGGAGCCAAGGTGCTAGCCATCTAGATGTCTTGATTGAGTTCTTTTTCTCTACTAGTTAAAGAATTAAAAAGCAAGAAAAATATTGAGCGCCACAGGTAGCAGTGGAGAAATTTCAAAGGTTGCAAACAGTCAGCAGTTGAAAAATGGGCTTTTATTGCAGGTGAGGAAACACATGTGGAACAGACACTCAGAGGGAAAAAACCCACTGGAAAGTAGAAGGGAGACTTGGGAGGCTGTAAATTCTTCTTGAGGGCTGGGACTTTTAAGTTTCTGAAAGATCTTCCTCTCCTAATTGAGGGCTGACCAGATTGAATAGAGACAGGTAGCTGATGAGACAATTGCTTGTAACATGTTGAACCAGTCCATCAGCAGAGAACCTCTTGGCAAGAGAAAAGCCCACAGATCTCAGGTCTGGAGAAAAGAAAGCAACCATGTTGGAAGTTCGCCATCTTTATTTTCTAGTTATGGCCCTTCTACCTATTTGTCTGCCTATCAGGGGATCTGTCTAATTCCTGGTACCTCAAAGGGGATCCAATAAGGACTGCATGTCCCCAAGTACACTGACATTCAAGGCATGTGTCAGAGGCTTACGAAGAGGACTAATATATCAGAAATAAAAAATTCCACCAGAAAAATGAAGTGGTCTATTTCTCCAGCCTAGAAAGAAAGACAAGGCTCCAGAGTTAGAATGTTAAGGACTGACTAGCATGATTAACACAGGCTAGTTCTTCTACACACTTTTAATAATACAGTAGAGTCCATAGAATCAGAAGGGCCTGACAACTCCGGAGTCAACAACTTTCTTCTTGAGTGACAGTGGGGAATGAGCTTTGATCTTTCATCTATAGAGTAAGTAACAATACCAGCACCCAGGGCTGGAAGGTGGGTGGTCAGAGAGTGAAATATAGTATCCTCTCTTATTTTCTGAGAGCATGATCCCAGACTCCTGGAGGATGCCTTAAACTATGGGTAATAAACTCTATATGTGTCATATTGTTTCCTACATATAAACTCACCATAAAATTCAATTTGTAAATTATGTCCACTAAGACAGCCACACTAATAAAATACAATGATCATAACAACACACCATAATGAAATCGACAACATCACTAGCCTTGCATTTTATGGCCACAAGTATTTTTAAGTGTTACTTGAACACAAGCACTAGGTTACTGTGACAGTCCATCTGATACCTGGGATGGTTCCTGCCTAACAGAAGGAGTGGCATTTACAGGATTGCTGTGCTAAACAAAAGAATAGAGGTTCAGTTACATTCTGGGTTGGTGGAGAGGGATGATGGGCAATTTTATTGTGCTTTGCAGAAGAGATTGCATGAATTTTTGCATTTATAACTATTGGCCTCAGATAACCAAAGCCATAAGAGGTAAACTATAAAGAGAAGAACACCATTTTCATGAAAGACAAGCATAGAGCATTGTGCTTTGTACCAGGCAGCTAGCGAATAGTAGCTGCTAGAACTAATTGCAGACAGCTCAACATCCATCCCAATCTCTTGCCCAACAAAGGCAAGCTGTGGAGATGTTACAACTATTTTTTGGCAGCAGATAGAGTACTGGTAGCCACTATCTGCACTGTCTTTTCTGGTCCTGTTCCGTTTTTGCGCATTGACTCAGTTTCCATATTTAGCTTTATCTCTGCAGGTTGCACCACTGACCCTGGTTTGCCAGGTCTCATCCAAAGCCTGATCCATCTGTTCTTCACATGGCCCTACCTACAGGAAGATGGGGATATGATTTGGAAATCAAGATTTTATCTCATTCTAGCAAGAAGAGATAGAATTCTATCTTACTTTTAAATTCAGAGGAACCTCAAAACTGGACATGGGCTTGCCTTTGGGTATCAGAGAGAACTAACTGAAAGTATTTAATATGCATTATTTAGCTGAATATTTACTCTATGTCAAACATCACCTACTGAAAGTAATACATATGCTATAATATAATTGTTAGGCATTTTGATGTTTAAAAAGGATTGTACAAAAATTACATGTAATATTTTATTAGTTATTTGAGAACTTCATGGAATTTATCTTGATTATATTCACCTCCGCACTTCTCCCAGATCCACTCACACCCCAGTCCTAACTTCGCATCCTTTTTTTTCTTTTAAATAACCTATCAAGTCCAGTGTTTGCTATCCACAGCTGACCTACACACTCTTTAAGAAAATTGACTCTCCCTGGCCCCCCAACCATCAACTTAAATGTTGCCATGTGCTCTTAACGGCTTTGTTCAGTGAAAGTTACTGAATGTTATGAACACTTTCATGTCCTTAGCCTTTAATAAAGGGAACATTTTGGTGGGAACTTGAGTTTGGGTACCATGGTTCTTACAAAGGCTGACTTAAGAATGATTTTTTTCTTTTTGCATCTGGATAGTTCAAATTAATGATGGCTAAGAGTCTATTAAAAATAATTACCCATATTGACAGAGTTCTCTTTACTAGTTAAAGCTTTGAGAAATCTGGGGCAAATTAGAGGTGTAAATAGGGATGCAGCTGCCCATAGATGACAAGAGGGAGTGACCGGTCAGAGAGGATAAGATGAGGAAAATGACAGCCGAGCTGAGTCCAGGAGAACTCAAGGGGAGCTCAGGAGGGACTGGCATGGTGGGTAGATCAGCTGAGGCCTGAGGACTGGAAAGCAGCATGGATAGGTGAATGCAGAAGAAGAGGGAAATCTGTTGACAGAGGATTTTATTTTTCTGTCTTGTGTTTTTATTTTTTCTTTTATTGAAAATATATTTTTTGTATGCAATGTATATTGATTATGTATTCCCCTGACCCTTCCCAGCTCCTCCTCACCTCCCTTCCCATCTGGATCTACACCCTTTCTGACTGAGGATTTTAAAATGCAATGCAGAGGGCTTGAAGGGTTGACTCCGTGAAGAGTGCTCACAGTACTCAGTTCAGATCCCAGCACCCACTTAAAAGAAACAACGGTGCATGGATGTACATGGCTGTAACCCCAAGGCTGCAGGGTTCTGGGAGGGGACAGAAGGCTCTCTGGGGTTTAATGGCTACCAACAGACAAGCTCCACATTTAATTAAAGACCCTGTCTCAAAGGAGTAAGATGAAGCATGGTGGACCAGGACATTTAACATCCTTATTTGGCCTCCACAAACATAGAAATCTTAAAATTCTTAAATTAACTTATTATTAATTAATTGTTATTATTATTTTATGTATGTTGCGTGTGTCATATATGTGTGTACATGTATGGTGTGAGTGTGTATGTGTGGTGTGAGTGTGTGTGCTGTCTGTGCATTTGTGGTATGAGTGTGCCCGTGTGATGTGAATGTATGTGTTTGGTGCATGTGTGTGTGTGTGTGTGTGTGTGTGTGTGTGTATGTGTGTATGTGTGTATGTGTGTGTGTGTGTGCATGTGTGTGTGTGTGTGTGTGTGTGTGTGGTGTGAATGTGGGTGTGCATGTACTAGAGTATACATGTGGTGCTTGGAGAACAACTTTTAGAAGTCAGTTTTCTTTTTCTACATTTTTTGTTTGTTTCTTTGACAATTTCATATATATAAATAATACATTCTGTTTATTCTCCTCCATACGGTCTTGTCTCCTCCACCCTTACTCTAGTGCCCCTTCTTCTCCACAGATTTTTTTTCCTACATTAATTACTTTTTGTCTTGTTTTGTGTCCACTGAATTTGACTTGGACATCTATGTGACTATGGGGTTAAAACTATCCATTAAACCCTGATGGCTTCACCAGTGGGTACCCAACCGGACTTCCGCACCATTATAGATTCTCCTGCTGGAGTTATAAGGCAAACAAACTATTACACAATTCACTTTTATCATAAGAACAAAAAACAATTAGCAGTGCAGCAGCGGCCTTTTATTGCTACTTGATGGGCAAAGCCTGTTTGTCCTTCTTACTCTCTCAGGCCAGCCTTCCTCCCTCATGCTTACCATGCTAGCTCAGCAATGCACATTAAGTCACTTAGTCACTTTAGGTATACACTGTACTCACTTTAATCTTTTTCTAATTTTCAATGATAACCAACTTCAAACCATTGTCTCATATTTCCTTTTTATATTCTGGACACTATGTATAGTTGCTGGCCATGGAAGCTCCATGGAATTTTGCACCATTGGTCCTTAGTTCTTATTCTCTGCAAGGACCTGTCTTCTAGCGTTGGATGAAGATCATGAGTTTCTGGACCTTTCCAGGGCCAAGTTTTCCTGCTGGCTCTACTTTGAGAGTCCCCTTCTCAGTCTCCTACTGATCACTTTTTCCCTGAACTCACTTCAGAGCTCATATGGTCCCTTCAGAGGCACCCACTTACTTTATTTCTCAAATGGTCAATGGGCACATCCTCCACTCTGCCCAATGGTGACAGACATAACCTGCTTACAGGATATCTATTGAAGCAGCTATTTTAATAGAATGTCTTTTCCCAAAGTTGGGAGAAGGATATTTCCTTATGAGTATGATGTTGAAAAACACGAGAGCAGTATATCCCAACATGCTTCCTTATTTTTTTCTGGCTACCAGGAAGTCCAGATTTAAGCTTGGTACTCAATGGAACAACTATCCTTATGTCAGGAGGTTTTAAAAATTGTAGTCATTTCTCTCCTTCATCTGAGTATATTTTGATGATTTTTCTGAATTAAAAATAAGCATTGGGCTTGAAGTGATTGTTTTACATACATAGCCTCTCTCAGAAGAAATAAATTACATAAAATTTTAATTCCAATTATATTTTCATATAGCATTATGGCATGCAACCTTCTCTTCTGAACCTATTTTTGAATTGTGATTTTGTTGTTTTATCTCAGATCTTCTGTTATCTATATTGAGTTTTAATTTTCTAGTTTTTCTGCTCTCCTTACAAAACAAGGTCTCCCCTTTTCAATTGCGTATTTAAAAGTCCGGGTTCAAAAAGTTCTTACTTTGAACTATTTCAATAACATCTGTGCTGTTATGTCTGCTTCCAATTTCTTTGGCTCCACTCTTTCCCTGACATGGCTGTCTTACGATATTTCTGAATTCTAAAACAGACAGTGACATTTCTAATGGATTTTCTTTTGTCCTCAAGTAAAATTCCCTTGCCGACTCCATCGCTGAATTCTTACTCCATGCCTTTTTCCTATAATGTGTGCCCTCCTCACCAGCCACAGAGAAATGTACATGTTCCTGGATTGCTGAAAACATGGCATTTACTTCAACTGTGTAAAGATCCTAGACACAGACTGTTATGAATAACAGAGGAGAGGGAGAGTGCGAAGAGAATGGTAGAGAATGGGAGGGGTACTTTCTGAGCACTGACAGTTTGCAGACATCTTATTCATACTCCCAATTAATGAGAATTCCATTTTAGAAGTGACGTAAGAGGCTCACAATGGTTAAGTGACTTGCCCCAAATCTTAATTTTCTGTTCAGAGAAGTCCAACGAATGTACCTATTGCATTATCTTATTATCTTATTGCATTATCCTTCCCTAAACTCTCCCTTTCTGTCTTTCTTCTTGATTTTAGATATGGGCCCAGCCCTATTATCTGCTTACTCATGCATTATTCCGGAAGCCCAGGAGTCCACTGCACTTTCTCTCCCTCAGTCCCTGCTTAATTAAGTCTCTGTCTCCAGCTTGTGCTGCCTCTCTGATGACTTCATTCCCCTTCCCCTTTCCAATTGCAGATTGAAAGTCTGGGTCCAGAACGTTCCAGCTTGGGACTATTTCAGTAACTATTTCTTTGCTGTTATGTCAGCTTCCAATTTCTTCAACTCTAATCTTTTCCTCACATAGCTGCTTTGTGGTATTTCCTGTGAATGCTAAAATGGACAATAACAGGTCTAATGCATTTTCTTTTGTCCTCAAATGAAAGTCCCTTGCCGACTCTGTCACTGAATTCTTGTTCCATGCCTTTCTCCTTCTTTTGCTCTGTGTGTACCCTACACACAGAAAGGCTTACAGATTCCTGTGTGGCCACAGGTGTTCCCTTCTCCCAACTCTATACTCTTTGCTTTACCTAGAAAGTTCTTTTCTTCCATGGTGAGTACATTTTCTAAGCTCTAAATATATTTTCTGCCAGTCATCCCCTCATTTTCACTACCACAGTATCTGCTTTTTGTTAACTTTTGGAGACAGGTTTCACTATGTACTCTAATGCCTTGAGCAGCCTTGGGAGAGGTGAGGTGTTGAATATGGGCAACAACCTTTTCCCACCTTGCCACAAAATAAAATAAATACGGAAGAGTGACAGCTTGTTCTTTCGCTGTTGTCAGTCTGTGAAGAGGGATGTCTTCCACACATACTAAAAAGGAAACAACAGCTTATCAGGAGAAACCTGCACTCTCATATTTACTGCACAAAACCTGGTGATGTGGGATCAACTTCAGTGTCCACCAAGAGGTGAGTGCAAATAAGGTGGCATGTGTACACAGTGGGCTATTATGGAGCCATAAAAAGATAAAATGCAGTCGCTTTCAACACCATGGATGGGACTGGAAGACATTATTAAATGAGATAGGCTCAAGGGCAGTAAGCAGAACATCGGCCATGGAATCCTGGAGCTGCTGAGGGCAGAATAGTGAGTGAATACTGGAGGCCAGAGAGAACCGAGGATGGGGTATACAATGGACTGGCCAGTGGGCACAATGAGAGGAAGAAAGGGTACACTCTGGGGTCCTATAGCACAGGAATGTGGTTATAGTTCACAAGGTTGTGATCACTAGAGGAGGAGCTTTCTAGTGAATTCATTATAAAATATGATACAAGATTATGGCAATAGAGAGGCTTTCTCATTACCAGTGTAACATGGATCAAAACACTGTTGTCCCCTACATGTGCACAAGTGTCATATATAAATTGAAAAGGAAAAAAAAGTCCCCACAAATTTCTAATCTATGGACCAAACTAGGAATACCAAGAGATGAATTCTTCTCAGCCAGGTCACAGGACAGGTGGATTGCTTAAGCTTTGAAGTAAAAAGTGTTATGCCTCTATCCACTTTCTTTTAACTAACTTATTACATAGCAGGTAAAACAGGAGATGACTCTGTCAGGAAGCGCATGCACGTTAATAAGATTCAAGCTTAAGAATGGAGGAAATGTCAACCTGACACTCAGATGTGGGCACTCTGCTGGAAAGAATGACCTGTGAATGACTATGGATTTTGCAATTTATGGGTGCTCTGGACCATGTCATTTGAGCCCAGGCCAATCTGTAATCGACCATCTTGATAGCCACAAAGAGCGGTTGCCTACATGTACCTACAGCTTGGCTGCCAGTTCAGTGTGGCTTAGCTGCACTGCATGGAGTTCTGTCATCCCTCCCAGCCCTGAGAGTTTACGATCCATATGACATTTGTAGGGGAGCTGACTTCAGAAGAAATCTCTGTGGTGCTCTGGCAGGAACTTATTAATTCACAGTAAGATTGGTTTTGGTGTAACTGATTTCAGGTGTGTGGGTTTGTATTCTTTTCCATGGTGCAACATGTCCCCTTGGTGTCAGTAGTATCTTTAATTGGACTAGCTCTATAAATCATGAAATAGTAAGGGGGAAATAATGGGGAAGTGTGCTGAAGAGGCAGCGATGTAAAAGGAATAGATCATATTTTTGTACAGTGAGTCTCATCTCTTTGGCGAGTTGGGATGTACCTCCTAGAAATAATATCGGTAAGGCTTAGAGCTGCCGATTGGTGCTTTTCAAATTAACACCTCCTCAAACAGTGTGGTTCAGAAGTCTGGAGGGGCTGCCTGATTTTGCATCTCTAACAAGTTCCCGGGTGATGGATATGCTGGAGTAGCAAGTACCCACGTTACTAAATCAAAACACCAGCTCCCCAACTCATCACATTTAATTTTATTCCACAGCATGTTTAAGGGAATGTTATTCTCAGGAAGATGTTTGGGGTTAAAATAATTAAAAAAAAGGCTGGAAAGTACACACATTTATGTATCTCTTCTTTTCATTAAATATATATCTGTTTGGCAAAAAATGTTAGACTCTTTTATACAAAAACAAAGCCAACAAAACAAAACAAAATAACCCCAAACCCTTGTAAATTTTAAAGACCTATAATAATTACAACGATGTAAACTTGGATGTCTGACAGCTTGACCACCCTGGGGAACCTGGGTTGTGGCAGGAGCCCCAGGGAGAAGGTGACACAGAACTGTTGGATAGCAACAGCTGCCTTAGAGGCGGTTAGGTTTAGTTTATCAGAGATGGAGCAGGACTACTGACTTCATTTGTGCTTTCTGCTAAGGGCTGGGAGCTTGAAGAAATAAAGAAGGCAGGTCCGGGCTGGGGCAAGGACAGGAGGCCCACGACTAGACAGTGTGATAGAGAGGTTGGTCATGGTCACAGTGCAGACAAGGAACAGGCATGGACTCTGGACTGTTTAGGAGACCTGATGCTGTAGAGAACTACAATGAGGCTGCTGCTGCTACATGTGAGACCAAAGTGGACCAAAGCAAGACCAAGGCAGGGAAGGGGGAGAGAGGCAACGTGAAAGCGGTCTCAACTCACATAGAGCTGATGATGAGAGGTGACCCTGGAGAGAAGGGGTAGGAGGCCTTTGGTCTTCTTATTCACTAGCAGAGCCATCTCATCCAGCCCTGGCCTTAGGCATTTCTCTTGGTTTGGTGAGCAAATATGGGGCAGCTTGGGACTAAATGGTTTTCCTACTCCAGGCAAGAAGGAAAGATTGAAGGAAGGAAGGAGGGAGGAAGGAAGGAGGAAGGAAGGAAGGAAGGAAGGAAGGAAGGAAGGAAGGAAGGAAGGAAGGAAGGAAGGAAGGATATGCTCATAGCTGGTTACAATGAGAAGACTTTTTGACTTTCTTACTAGGGGTGACTTTTGCTCATGACCCATCAGTGAGCTGTAGCAATGGGAAAGGATCTAAAACACTGAGTTAGGAAATAGATTTAAGAAGATGGTGAGATGCCAGGAAGGGTTGAGGGGGAGGGCTAAAAATGAGGCCAAAGGAAGAAGTGACCTGCAGCTTCTACTCCACCAAAGGGTGGTCGCAACATGTGGATGTGTTTGCTCTCTTCTCTGCTGATAGCTAGATCTTCCAGTTTGGGAGGAATGTGTCCAGGGCCCAGCCAGTTCAGTTACAGTCATAAACAAAGTCATAGTTGCTAGGCTCCTTGGGGATGGGGGGAGGTGCATCCGGGATCTGGATGTTTTCCAGGTCCAGTAGGCGAAGCTTGATCTCCATGCTCAGCAGGGTGTCCAGGTCATTTCGTGTCAGGTCACTCATCATGTCCTTCCCAAGCAGTGCATTCAGCCCATCTGTCCAGATGCAGTACTGGTGGGAGAGGAGGTGGCAGTGAACATCATTGATGGTAATTGTGGGAACACTAATTATAGGCACTTAGTACACAGCATGTACCAGGTGGTCTTAGGTGTTCATCTAATACACACACCCTCTCTATACCTTCTATTTAACAGAGACACGAACTCCTGTTATCATGTTTTTCAAGTTTAGAAAACCAAGGCACTGAAAATGGAGTGATGTAGGAAAGATGGAGTGAACAGGCTTTGAACTCAGGCAACCTGACTCTAGAAGCTTGCTCTTATGTGTAATAGTGTTTCCCTATGCAAACAAAGAATTGGATTCCTGGATATTGCTAATTAAGATGTTGGTGAAATGTATCCCAATATGTCTGCGCTTAGTAGCAGGCCAAATGTTCTCTTCCTTGATATTTAACACAGTTTAGTAGCTAATGCCTTCTTATCATATCTAATATTTAAGCATAGACATTAACAGCTCAGTTCCATCATGAAGCCAAGGTGGCCTTTGTGTTTCTTAGCAAAATAAGACCTAGAAAATAGCCTTCAGTTGCTCAGTGTTTGGTAACTAAAATGGCTAACCTCATTGGTTATCTTAGGAAGATATAGGTAGGTTGAGTGTCTGTCTGAACCTCCTGTGTCCAGGTCCCTAACACCCAGGACTTCTAGTGACTTATTCCTAGGGACATCACCTCTTTTGGAAAACACACTGGATTACATTATTAAGTATTTTTTGTTTTCTTTATAAAATAAATGATAGCCTTTGTCTCTTCAGTTGACTATGAAATTTTGGGGAGAAAGAACCATAGGTCATTTATTAGAAAAGATACATTGTTCTTTGCAGATTCCTCTTCAGAGAGTAGAGTTCTACTCTAACTTCAAAAGAGTACCATTAGTGTCTGGAGAAAGAGCCAAGATCTCAGAAAATGGTCTGTGTATTCAATGGATGCTGTTATTCACCTGTAAAGTGGTCCTTGGCCCTAAATAGGACTCCATGCTGACAACTGTCCTGCTTCTTGCTGGTTTGGAATGCCTCCTAATATCAGCTCTAGATTCCATCTGTTCCTGTACTCTCTGGGTCAAGCTGTAATTCCAGCCCCAATGAGCTTACACACCGTATATCTGGTTACCTAGGGTATGCTTCACCACGTGATAGGAGATTTCAGCAGGAGCAATTGAAACCTCCATTTCCATTGTGAAATGGAAATCTTCCACAATGCCTGTCAATGGCATTGGTGTGAGCCATGCATGAGGAGAGCTTCACTAAGCTGTAAAAATTCCTTCTACCTCAGTCGTGTGATCTCAGACAAAGCATATAGCCCATCAAAACTCAAGTGCATTGTTAAAACCAGTGTGCTCATGAATATCTCAGACATTTTGACCACATCCAACCAGTTATCTGCTCATAAATAACAGATAGAAATAGATACCTAATTCCTTGCCTGGAGATAACTGATTCTGTTGGTCATAGGTGGGAGACCTTATTTATAAAAGCTTCCTAGATCATTGTGACAAACACCCAGGTATGGGTGCCTGTGAGTGCTGTGTTCTAGAAGGCCTTCACAGCTCTGGCAGCATGTCACAGTGATCCCTAAGTCCTAGGACTATTTTCCTTTGAACAAAGACTTCTCAGCCTTGGCTACCTTCCTGGTACAGATTAACCTACAGCAGTATTGCTTTTGAGAAGCAGCGGGCAGTGACCTTCTCATCAAAATTACATTGACCAATAAACAAAACTTGTGTACTCCTAAATTTGAGTTGAAATTCTCAATGCTAATTCATGATATATTTTACAGTAAAAAAATCTTACTTTCAGCTGTTTTCTGAAAAGCCTAAAAATTATAACCAAATTGTGATAATTTTATCTTTTTACCAAAGTTCTGTTTGCTAATTACTAAAATTCCTATCAAAATTAAGTAAGTTTGATAGAAACAAAGCAGGAACTACACAAGGTGAATCTGGACTATGTTGTCTTACCAGAAAGACAGATAGGGTAACCTGGAAACTAGTAAAGACAACAGCAACATATGAAGACACAAATATGTTTAAATTCTGACATCATAATGACACTCAAACACCAAATATACTTTCTTTATCTTCTTTAGGACATAGTTATTATTTTAGAGATTGGCGAAGGAATCAAGTATTTGTCCTGCCATCATGTGTTCTAACTTTAGGAACATAAGCAGTTGTTGAGGCCTGGTTCTCTTTATATTCTCTCACTCATTAATAAAATTCGAATTGCAACAAGGCAAAGCAAACTCTAGTGTAGCCAGAGTTTAGACAAAAATTAATCATCAGTGGACACTAACCTTTACAAAAGAGACAAAGCAAGAACAACAACAACAACAAAACACACACACACACACACACACACACACACACACACACACACACACACACAAACAAACACCACTGGCATTACTTAAAGGCTTCACTGAAATAGGTGAGACTTCTGACTATGAGGAATTCCTGAAAAAGAGAGATACTACAATGATGCTGCAGCTTGGGGCAGACAGAAAACTCCTTCAAAGATGTCTATTCCCAGGATCTAGGGAAGAGCTTAAGTTGAGTGAAAAAATTAAAGTTGATGTCAATTGACTATAACAGAGAGAGATTATTTTAGATTATCTATGTGACCCAATGTAATTCCAAGGGCCTTTAAGTTCAGAGAGAAGAAAAGGTCAGAAGAGTGAAAGACAATGACTTCACTATGGAACAGAAAGTGAGACAGGTTGGTAGAGAGAATTCAAGTTGCCACTGAGGAAATTGGATAAAGACCAAGGATGCAGGTTATCTCTGAAGTGGAAAAAAGGTAAGGATACAAGTCTTCCTAGAGCCTCTGAGAGACAATATAGCCTGCTGTCACCTTGATCTTAGCCCGGTGGCACCCACATTAGACAGTTGTCTTCCAGAATGTCTAAATTTGTGTAGTATTTAACCAGGTACAGAGCTAGTCAGGTTAATTATAATTATCCTGTGTGCATGTGCATGTTCATGTGTGCATGTGTGTACCACAGGGTGGAAGTCTTGGTCTTCGTCTTGGTCCTTGTTTAAGAAAGGGTCTCTGTGTTGTTCATTGCTGTGCGTGCCAAGCTAGCTGGCCCATGAACTTCTGTGAACTCTTCCCTTCACACTGCAGAAGCACTGGGATACAGACCTGTGCTACGGTGCCTGGCTTTTGCCTGCATTCTGGTTATCAGAGCTCAGGTTGTCACCTTTGGACAACAAAGGCTTTGCTGACCAAGCTAGTCTTCCAGACCTGTTATCCTTTTCATTGATTGTCAGGGATTCAGTTGGGGAGGCCTCTTTCTTTCCTTGATTAATGAGCTTATCTGAAAAAGAACCTTCTATTTCATGTAGCAATTATGAAAATAAAATGATACTAGATATGCAAGTGTCTTGAAGAAATTGAAAGTTCTTATAAGCATATGCAGTCTATAAGAAGTGGCAGCTATGTTAAAAAAAAGCTTGGCAGCCATAGAGCATTTATCCTTATCTGGAACTAATGCACACGCTGGGGAAAATAGCTTGGCAGCGACTTAAGTAACAGCCCAACTTCTATTTCTGGTTGTTTTCTGTGTCTCTTCCATATCTTGGATATGTTGGCTTGTTCATAACCACAACTTTACTTAAAAACAGAAATAGGAAGATATGCCATCTATTTTCAGCAAGATAAAGACAAAGTCTTACCCTTCTGCAAACTAAATGTCAAGTGACACAGAATTATATTTAAGTACCATTCTAAATGCGGGATTTGTGTCTAATCTTTCCTCTTTCTTTGGGATGGATAATTTTATTCAAAATCTTCAAACCAGAGAAAACCAGATACTAAATACCTTTGAAATGACTGAGTCTCCTCAGGGAGATGGGAACAGAAGTCAGATTCTATTCAAATGTTCCTTCCTTCTAAATGCTGTTTGTGCAGTTACATGCAAAACAAAAATCTGAATGGTATTATCTAAAAATAAAGTTTCAAGCATGATGGTGGGGTCTAATTTACAAGAGAAAAAGTTAAATCAACCATAACTGCTACTTTATTTTACAAATGCATTTTCTTAGACTTATGCTAAATATTTTAAATATAGCTGACAGTGTGCTTCAAGAAGAGGAACAAATTATACATATAACAAGATGTCAAAAAGGAATGAAAGCATCTTGGAAATAAAATTCCAACAGAAGAGACAGCCCTAAACCTCTTAAAATAACTTAAAGAGACTTGGTAGAGAAACTACTTCATCAGATGCTCCCACGAATAGAGGAGACACCCGTTTATCTGGAGAAGCTCTGGAGCAAAACTTAAATATTCAGTAGGCATCAAAGCCAGAGCTAGTGCTTCCTCTGCCTCTGGATTAGTTAAGCCCTTGCTGAGCCTGAGTCATTTGCACATCAATTTTCTTTAAGACTAGTCTACAGTTTAGACTTTGAATATCCCCCAAACATTGTCTTAAAGGAGAAATAATTGGAGATGCTGGACATTTCAGGAGGTAAGGCCAGTGGAAAAGAGTTAGGACTTTGGATGGTATATTCCTGAAGAGGAATACTGGGACATTCTCTCTGCATCCTTGCTGCCACGAAGCAAGAAGACGTCTCCTCCATGTGCACCTGACACTCATCTAAAGGCAACTGACCACAGAAAAGAGAGGTCAAATGTAAACTGTTATTCCCAGTCAAATAAACCATGGCATTTGTTATAATAACAGAAGGGAAGCTGGGCAAAAGCATGATTGCTGATTCAGCTGCTAACAAGTCTGAGCTGTTGTAGCTGGTGGTTTTCTAGGAGGTGTCTGCTCCGTGTCAAAAAGACAACCTTCTATTTGTGATTTTCAAACACAGGTTTCTACAAGAAGTAACATTTCTTCTATTCTAGGATCTTTGCTTATTTTTCTCTCATCCATTAACCCTTACCAAGACCTCTTACCTCATGCTTGTCAGGAGCAATAAAATTCAGTTGGCAATTTGAGTCATATAAGATGGAGAAAGCAAGTTCAAGCACCTCCTAGGAGAGAACAAAGAAACATCACATTAAACCAAACTTGTGTTCTTTTCTACCAAACTTATAGTTGAGCTTAAACATGGAACATGACCTCTTTTCTGTTCAGAGAAGAGGAGGACCCACGAGGCTGGCAAAAGGAAGGGTTTTGCTCCAGGTTCCCAGCATGAGTCCTCCTCTGCATTCAGCACAGGCCTGCATGAATGACCTTACTTTCATAAGAACACAGGGACAAGCTTTATTGCTGCCTTTTTGTAAGGCAGGGTTTTGAGAGATTAATGGCACATGGCCAACAACATTGTGTATCTCCCTTCCAAGAAGATAGAAAGGTAGACAACTCTTTAATTAGCAGTATTAAGGGTGATCAATTTTAATCACTCCTAGCAAACAGAAACCCATCGAGGTATGGACCCTCTAAAATATAGATGCTATTCCAGAGTTAATAAGACTTCTGAGTAAACCCTATCTTGATATCTATCCTTGGATCTTTGTACCACTGTAAGCGAAGGATATACACATCCAAGACTTATCCACTGAGGCTACAGGATATCAAGGAGAAGCACGGATGTCAGAGTTAGAAGATATTAAATCACTGATGTGAACTTACTAAGTGCACACTGTGAGGCGGACCTACAATACCAAGTCTAAAGAACACTTTGATTGCATTGTGGCTAGATAAATTTGGCTGATATACCTAGTATCATGTCTAATCCATAGGCTATAAAACACTTCTCAGAGCTTGCACTGTACCCATATTGGGTACCACAATCGCCCTACTGGTTTGAGAAGTCAGCAGAATGGAGCGCCTGAAAGGTAATAGCCAATAGCCCACAGCAGGAACCCCCTTGGTTCCTGATCTGGAGGGAACAATCAAGTGCTTCCATACCACCATTTTGTACTATGATAATGTGTGCTCTAGCATACTTCCCTTCACCTCTATTAGGTTCCACTGATTTCAGCCTCTACCCTGTTGTGATCTGGGAGCATCACTGTTGAGAAGCTGACAAGAAAGAAAGCCAGATCTCTCCATATCATTTCTTATTCGATATCTATGAGAGGATTTGCCTTTGGCAAGTGACTCATATCACAATGCCCAGAAAGAATATTTCAGATGAATTAAAGAATCCTTCCAAAATAAGCCCTGAAGACCTTATGTTAGCTGGAGCCACTTAGAACACAGCCTGCTGTCAAGCTACTCTGGCTCTCGTGGTGTTCTCTGTCTGGCTCACCTCCAGTTGTCCTCTCTCTAGGAAGGGGCAGCTTTGCACTCAAGCTAAACAGTCATGCATCTCACATTCGAAGGGTCCCTCACTCCACCAGAAATAGAAACCCTGGAAGGAAAGGATGCTGAATCACGGATGCTTGTCTGCTTGTCTGCATAAACTCCTCTCTCCACTTCTTATTCACTTTCTCCCTCAGCCCTCCATTCAGGCTCCAGGAAAGTTATACAACAATCATGCAAGTAAGCAAGCAAGCACATTTTCCATTGAGTTTGGCATCTGTTTCTTTAACACTGTCTCAAGGCCTTTAAATTTATAATCAAAATGTTGACAGTTGTAGCAGTGGTACCATAAATTGTTGTCATCTTTTTAAAAAAAAATCAATAAAAAACCCCCACATATCAGCAACCACGAATTATACTCCTGGGAGTATTTAAAAGAAAATCCCCAAGCAAGCCAAAGTTACAAATTATTACTTGTAGGAAAGTTATGAGAAATTAAATCTCTCCTGCTTCTTTGGGTATTAAGGAAATCACAAATGGTGAGATAATTATGAAGGAGAATCTAATGTTAAGTTTAAGAAATAAACAGGAGAAATGTGCCTATTGATCATGGTTGTGATAATGCAGCCTGCAGACAGAGATTGGAAGTGAGCATGTGAGATGAAAATGACTATTGGGTGCTCGGACTATGGGCCATTATGTCCTCTTAAAATAGGTTTTTGTTAAAATTGTTTTTGATTAGAAATCTTATAGAAATGACTTTTTCTTTATTGATCTGAGAGTCATTCATTGGAAGGACTCTGACTCATACTTGAAAGACTGGAGGGAAAGGAGGGGTGGCTTTGCTTTGGAAGTCTAGCTTCAAGGAGGTCCTTTTGAAAATAAACAGGACAAGGTGAATTTCACCAAGGTCTTTCTGCCCAACCCTGTGCAACAACAGTGGCAACAGCTGGTGTGAACAACACATAGCTAAGACACATGCCCTTGACTAGGTGCTGACGCCATTGGCAATCCGGATGTTGGAACTGAGATGTTTTTTCTTTTAAGAGAGCCAGAAGGCACACAGGAAGAAGCACAATGACCTTGGGTTTTACCCTCCTTTGGTATACACTTCTCAGGACATGAAGGATCTGAGCTGTCATGACCTAGATTCCTGATAAATACAGGCAGGAAATGGGAAATTTGTGAGAATGTCAATTCCTACTCTAATCTCACCAGGGCTCCCTGGGAGGGGGTGGGAGGAATTCATTCTCTCAACTGCATGCCTGCATGAAAGGGTGCTATCATTTTTAATGGGTTTTATTGACATCCTTGGCTTGCTGTCACTGAGTCATTTGCTGAAGGTCGGCTGGCTTTCCAGTACTTTAAGAAGGGAGGATGCAGAGCTGGAAGCAATGGCACCTCCCAGGCTAACTCTCCAGAAACTGCCACCTGTCCAAACTGCCCATAAGAAAGACAGGCTCCAGGTGGCAGCTGAACAGGCTCATACTGATCTTGGCTAGTGTCTCCCTCTGCGCCTAACACACACACACACACACACACACACACACACACACACACACACACACACACACACACACGCCACGCACAGGTATCTAAAACCTCAGGGTTTTGTTGCTCACTGTAAAGGTCTTGTGTTCCTTCTGGAATTATGTGAGAAGCTGGATCTCATAGCAGCTTATCTCTGCCCTGTTCCCTGAGGCACAGGACTTCTTTGCCTTGTCCAGGAAGGCTTTGAATGGGCCTTGATATGGGGAGAGAAGGGACAAGAGTTGCTGAACAGCCCCCCACTTGCTGAGACCTCTGAACTCATAGTCTCACACTCAGTTCTGTAGCTATGGTAACTGTAACAAGACAGGCAGAGTCACAGGTACTCAGAGAAACAGTACCTTAGCATAAGAAGGCATTTGAATATTGAATTTTTCATAGGTAAATGATGGACTGGCAATATGAGAATAGAATTTTATACAACATATCATTAGTATACAGTGTTTGCTACCATTTTTCATATCACTTTGGATAACAACACAGTGGTCATTTTGCTCAGAGCTCATTGAACTATGTGGGTTCTCCAGCTATCAGTCACATTAAGAGTGTTTTGAAGAAAGATACATGGAATAGTTTGGCATATGTGTGGATGTTAAATATGGCCATATAGTAGTAGATTTCAAAGCTACTCATTTATATACCTAGGAGCTTGAGTTTCTATGTTAAAAGAAGAAAAACCTATCTCTTATCCCTTTAACACAGAGATTGCCCTTTTCACAAAGGTAAACCTCTCAAACCTTCTGGCTCAAGTTCATCTGAACAGCCCCACAGTTCTTCAAAACAGTGTCTTTAGTTGTCCCTGTCTAGTCAGACGCAGGCAGAAGGTGCTTCTTCCCATGAGGTCTTCTCTTCATGTTCCCTTTACCTGGAAGCTTGCCTACTCCATACCTGGTGGATGCCACTTTAAAACCCAGCTCAGGTATCATGTCCTCCTCGTTAGTCTCAGATTTCTCTTCATTTCCTTTGTGTTTATTTGCTTCTTTTCGCAGACATGTGATAAATGGTGACTATGTTTATACATCTATCCTAATCCACTGGACACCCAGAACCAGGAACGGACCATATTAATCTCTGCATTTAAAGTTCCTGGCAACCAAGAAGATGCTCAGTACACTCAGCAAATTAAAGATTAGTGAAGTCAACCAAATAGCAGGATATTTAGTTAAGATGAGAACTTAAGTTCTAGTAGAAACTGCTTCTTGTCTTGGTTATCATGGCACAATGGAAGCTGGGCTCAGTGAAACAGTCAGGGATCACAGGGAGACAAGGGAAAGCAAAGCAGATCTGGTGGCTTCTTGTTCTTACAAGACACCGTGAGGAGAAATGGTTGGAAGGCATGGGGCTGGATATCAAAGTAGGACCAATAGGGGAAGGGAGAGGGGACCCAGCAGCCCTATAAAGTACCATTCATTTGGTGGATCCCAGCCCCAGGTTTCGCTCATCCTGAAGGGATAAAGCAGTTATTTTTCCCTTCTTCCACACATGGTCTTCTGTCTTTCCAAGATGTTCATTTGTCTGAGCCAGAGAATGAACTCAGCAATCCATAGATGGCTACCAACAGCCACATTACATTTCTTCCTGATCATGGACATATGGTAGTTCCTCTTATATGAAGTACATTCATATTTTATCCTCTAGGGTTCAGTGAAGTCTGTGTTTTGGTAATATTTGATGGCTGCCCAACTACAAGCCTCATAACTAGGGAGCCAAGAGCCAAGAATACCTGACTAAAACACACCACAAAACATCAAAGACTTTCACAATTACAGAGTGTCAGTTTACAATCCCTAGTTTCTTTAAAATTGAAGTTTTATCCCTCTGTGATAATTCAAATGTCAGAAAACTCTACTGCGAAGAACCTCCACACTTCTTGTCCCCATCAACATTTTCCTGTTGCACTAACCTCTGTTAAATCTTTATACTTTAGCTCAGTGGTTCTCAACTGACCCACTGAGTGGGTCACAACCCCTTCAGCAAACGTCTGTCTCCAAAAACATTTATATTATGATACAGAGCAGTAGCAAAATTACAGTTATGCAGTAGCAACAAAAATAATTTTATGGTTGTACCCCAACATGAGGAACTGTACTAAAGAGGCACAGCATTAGGAAGGTTGAGAACCACTGCTTTAGCTCCAAGGGGTTGAGCCACATCTGCCTGGGTCACCACTCTTTGTCAGAGCTCATCAAATCTCTGAAGGTCAGTGCTCTGTAGCAGAAACCTCAAGGGAAGGGCCAACTCTCTTGCCTTTATATTGCCATCCTATGGCATGACAAGACTAAGTCACTGAACAAAGTCTTGTTTCTGGATGCTAGTGCCTAAGGTGGTCTTGTTCAGAAGTTTAGCTCATGGAGAGTTCTGCTACACAAAAATCTCAGAAGCTGCTCCATAGCTGCAAAAACTGTTTAAAGAGCTAACACTATACCTTGGCTTTTGGACACCAGGCAGAGGTGGTCCTGTTGTAGATACGCTTTGGCTAACTCTTCCTTGAAATTGTAGATAGCCCTTCCTTACCCATAAGTCCCAAAGGGAGTCTCTTTGGGTCCTGGGAAAATAGTTGTGGGTGTGAAGCTGAGGTAAAATGGTGGCTTTCCTTTCTGCTTGACACTGCTTAAAAAATAAGGTCTATGGATAATAATATCATAAGGCAAGTAATTCTCAAGTGAAGGACAGAGCTAGGCTGATGGAATATTGAGTTAGGCTGGAAATGGCAAAAGTGGCTGGAACACCTGGTAAGCACAAGGAAGCAGCTTCCACTTACAGACAAGTTTATCTGTTTACAGCAGTATGCCCATCCACTTATCCATCCATCCATCCATCCATCCATCCATCCATCCATCCATACTTCCATCCATCCATCCATCCATCCATCCATCCATCCTTCCATCCATCCATCCATCCATCCTTCCATCCATCCATCCATCCATCCATCCATCCATCCATCCATCCTCCATCCATCCATCCATCCATCCATCCATCCTTCCATCCATCCATCCATCCATCCAGCCAGCCAGCCAGCCAGCCAGCCAGTCATCCATCCTTCCATCCATCCATCCATCCATCCATCCATCCATCCATCCATCCATCCATCCATCCATCCATCCTTCCATCCATCCTTCCATCCATCCTTCCATCCATCCATCCATCCATCCATCCATCCATCCATCCATCCAGCCAGTCATCCATCCTTCCATCCATCCATCCATCCATCCATCCATCCATCCATCCATCCATCCATCCATCCATCCATCCATCCATCCATTCAATTTTTTATGACATCCTGGAAATAATGAAGACATTAGTGCCTTAGAAAATAGTATTTACTAATTTGTGGATTTGTGAGTGGCATATAGCCTGAAAGAAGAAGGCCATGTAACGTGTTCTCGAGATCCTGTCTCCACACTTGGCCCACACTGGGGACTCGGGTTCTCGCCTTCCTTCTCTCCCTCTCTTTCCACCAGGCCACAGCAGAATCAATCTCCTCCTTCTTTTCCACTTGAGTTTTGTTGAATATTCTCCTGTTTTTAGTTTCATTTTCTTTAATTTCTATTCACTTATTTCTTAGTAAACTTCTTGCTTTTTATAGCATTTTATGATAGGGACACATGCTTTTGGAGCATGCTTCTCTTCTGAGCACCTAATTTAAATTTCTTCACAAACGATACGTTCACTACATCCAGCATAAGTTGTTTTTTTGAATTTTATTTAGTTTAAGATGCAAAATTTCTCTTGACTTCTTTAAATTATTGGTTATTTAGAAGTGTGTTGTTAAATTTCCAAATAGTTACATTTTTGCTTTCTTTTTTTCCCTATTGGTTTCTACTTTAAATATGCTTTGCAATATTATTGTTATGAAAAAATACAACATTTTATTTTTGTCATGATGAAAACCAAACCAAACATGTTTTGTGGCTCAATGTGTATCTTGGTGAATGTTTTGTGAGCTCAAGAAGAACGTGGATTGTGCTGTTGGCTAGGATATTCTATTAATGTCAATTAGACTGAGTTGATTGATGGTGCTGTTCACACCACCAGTAACCATTTGATTGGCCTTTGCTTGATCTCCATTAGTTACTGAGGCACGGATGCTTAGGTGCCTTTTGCTCTGTCAGTGTCTGGACTCACGTATTTGATGCTTCTTGTTAGGCTTCCATGTGTGTAAGGTAAGGTCATTGTGTCTTTTCGGAAAAATAGCTCCTTAATAACAAGTTCCTCTCTTCTGAGGTCTGATTTCTATAAGGGTGACAGGGATACCTCAGCTTTCTTTTGATTAGAATCAATATGGTGTGTCTTTCCCATCCACTGCTTTATAGTTATACTGGAGGTAGGTTTCTGACAGATAGCGTGTAGTTCTTAATTTAATGCAAATCAGTTTGTAACTGCTATGCCTTCTCCATGTTCTCATTGCCAGCCCAGAAGCTCAGGAACAGCTTTTCCAAATCACTCTCCAGCCACTTGCAGCATTTATAAATGAAGTGCCACCTGGGGCCCTATGGGCAAGAGGCTGGAGCAGAAGCCCTGAATGTCTGTTGACAAATCTATGCTCCTTGAATTTCCAAATGGACAGGGACACTCATAGAGCTGTGAAGATATGAGGTGTAAACTCTCTACAGTTCTGCAGTTGCTACCTTTATAGGTGTCTAGTGTTCCCCAGAACCTGATACTACCTGAGCGTGGCTATCCAGGAAACATCTGCCTAGACATCCCCAAGGGAAAGTGGTCTGTCTTCTATGATGTCAGGAGTATTTGATTCCCTATCAAGAGCCTGCTGGGAAAACCCAAAATAGCCCTTTGAACACACATGTTGCTGAGTTCTGAAAAATCCCCCTCCTAAAAGCACCAAGCCCATCTGTGCAGCCTCACTCCTGTGTCATCATTGCTTCTCCTGAGATGGTCTATCCTTTATTTATGTACAGGTCTCTGTTCCTTGAGCTGTGGTGCTATAAGTTTTCTCGACTCTTTACAATGTATATTAAATAAATACACTTTTATCATTTTTAACAAAAATCAGTTTGAAAATTGTTGTCTCTTAATTAATGTACTTACTATTTATAGCAAATGTGATCAGTGCAATGTGAGCATGTTGATAACTCTATCCACTACTTCTGCCCCTTCCCTTCTGTCTTCTTGTTTAATGTGAGTGTGGCAATTGCTCCTTCCTGTCTTTTAAAGTCAGCTCCCATTTGTTCTGCTTATCCAGTTGCGTTCACATTGCAGTATTCTTTTTCTACTATGATCTTAAGTAACACATGGTTTTTGCATGGCTGACTTAAAAAACCAATTTTTATTTTATCTCCCCCCTTTGCTTTTTCTGATATTACTCTTGCTTCTACTTTTATCTAAGTTTCTAGTCCTTATCCTTTCTATTCTGTCAGAACCAATTCATTTGAACACTTCTTGTATAATGTTGACTTTTTCTATTGTAGCCTACAATATTTTATGTCATAGTTATTTCTTTCCAATCCGACAAGTTCTTTATCTGTGTAGTTCTGGTAAAGGGTAAATGATTTACACAATCTAAAGAGAAATCAGAACTCTGATCCTGGTGGTTGTCTTGTTTCTGTAGGCTGCCCCACCTCACTCCTCTTTTTAGGGTAAGAGGAGGCACGCCTCTAATTGTTTTGGAATTTATTAGGAAATACAAAATGACATAGCGAGGTCATTAGAGTGATAATTTATGTTACTATAGCAAGAAAAATTTGGTCTTTTTCTTGCATGCGTATGTATATGTGGTATATATGAGTGTTCATATGTTGGGCACACATGTGTGTGCTTTCAAGTGCACATGCATGTGTGTATACCTGAATCTGCAGGCTCAAAGTTGACATTAGGTGTCTTCCTATGTCATTTTCCATTTTACTTACTGCCTCAGGGTCTCTCGCCAAACCTGACACTTTGTTCAGCTCCTTAATATAAGGAGGAGAGTAACAGACAGCTCTCAAAACCTCTATGTTCTGGGCTGAGGTAGGAAACCCCTCTGAACATATTTTACAGAATTCCCAGTTCCCAGTCAGCATGTTCAAGTCCTGGCAGACTGCTCTCTTCCCAGCCATGCCTTGCAGCCCTCTGGGTTAGACTCCTGTTGTCAATTTCTGCACATGGCTTCCTGCTCAGTTCAAGTGTTATCTAAGCAAGAACCTTCATGGAGCTGAGCAGAGTCTGTGCTCTCTGAGACTGCAGATGGAGCACCTGACATGTGAAACATATGGCAATCCCTGCTGCTGTTGAAGGAAGTCAGCACCATAAGAGGCAAACCATGAAATCTGAGACTTGTTGCCACAGTTTAGAATGCTCCTGGGAGTCTGTGCACAATACAATCCTTGTCTGTCTGACATGGAAACCCCCACAGGTGTTATGCAACAGATTACCCAGACTCTAGTCTCTCCAGCATTCCTTCGTCTTATTATGCTTGTCACTGGAGCACCTTATAGGCTGGTGCTCCAAAGAAGCCATGCACATGGACTTGAGTTGAATTATATCTGTATAACACAAGGAACAAGGATCTTGTAAATTGGCATCCTTGCCTGTATCTTTCCCCTCTGACATCTTGATAAATGCCTTCCCTGTACCTTTTGTTTTCTTAGAGCACAGTTGTATGCAATGACCTTTTATCTTCATTTGAAATCAGAAAACAGGGATTATTTTTGTTAACGCTGACTAATAAGCAGGATAGATATTTTCATTCCTCTTAGACACTGATTTTAGAATCAAAGGAATAAATGATCGATTCATGGAGCATTCGGCACCCAGATATCTAGAGCAGCCATGTAAATCTGGACTTTGGTTAGTTTTGTTTTTAAGGCAGGATTTTGCTTTGTAGACCAGACTGGCTCATAGGTGCTTCTTCCCCCTTTGTGCTAGGATTACAGGTGTATACCATGCACTACAGTCAAATTGTTTTATTGATGTAGCATGTAACACAAGATGCATAGGGGTATAAGAAAAAAATCAAAAATGGGTCCTGAATCTGTCTTTCTAGACTTCGTCCCCACTCTGTTTTCTCACAAAACACTGTGGACCATCGTGGTGAAAGCTGGTTGGTAAGGTAAAGGGGAATGGGGAGAAATGCTGCACTGCTCATGATAGCCCTGGGTATTGTTCATGGTAGCCAAGCATGTACCCCTGGGTATTGTTCATGGTAGCCAAGCATGTACCCCTGGGTATTGTTCATGGTAGCCAAGCATGTACCCCTAGGTATCATTCATGGTAGTTAAGCATGTACCCCTAGGTATCGTTCATGGTAGTTAAGCATGTACCACTGGGTGTTGTTCCTGGTAGCCAAGCATGTACCCCTGGGTGTTGTTCCTAGTAGCCAAGCATGTACCCCTGGGTGTTGTTCATGGGAGCTAAGCATGTACTCCTGGATATGACTCTCCTTTAAGCTTCATTTGGATACTAAATAGTTTACTTTCTATGATGCTAAATGGCCAGGTGCTTAATATTTTCTAAAATCCTTTGATTCATGAGTCTGGTGTCCACCTATCTTAGGCCTCACTGAGACTCAGTGAGGTCAGGTAGGGAGAGGGAATACCATAAACAGGAAGTGAGAAGAAGACTGCAGAATGGATGAAGATGGAAGAGGAGGCTCATACAAAGACAGAGGGAAGACAGACATTGTACTTCCTACCAGAGAGTGGGGGAACAGGAGAGAACAGGCACTAGCAAAGTGATTGGGCAAAGAGAGAGAGAGAGAGTAAAGCACCAACAGGAAAGGAATGGATCAAGAAAGGAGGAGAGCGAAGATGCACAATCCTACATAAAATACCTTTCAGTTCCATGCAAACCCTCCAATACATGCATGAGTGAAGGCAGGGGTCATTCTGATGGCTCATTGCACTGTACAGGTAGAGACATTTACAGTAATCTAGAAAACCATACCTTGTTTTGTTTAAGGGCACCTTTCTCTTTCATATGCGGGCAGTCCTTTCCCGTCACCACTGCTTTGATATCTGCCACCGGCACTGCAATTCATAAAAATAATGAAAGTTATGACACCACTGGAAGCTTCAATATTGATAAAGGAGTGAATGTACTCATTGACGTTGCTACCATGATTGGCACTGCCTGAAGTCACTGGAGAAAGAAAAAGGCAGGACTCTAGAGGAAAACACCTAGTGTCATCTAGGCCCCCTGTGCACAGGGACCTGGGAGAAGGTGGGGCAAGCCCTTCTGGTTGCTGCCCTCATGAAGAGCTGAAACCCAGCCCTGAGGAGTGACTTCAGACCTGAGACCAGAGGTAAGACCAACTTTTCTGCTCCAAGTGACCTGCCTGGTGGACTCAGGACACACAAAGGCAAAATTCCTCTGGGACCAGACACTTCTGGTTTCTAGGTGGTGCCCTAACCTCGCTGATCCCGGCCCATAGCTCCTTGCTCCCAAACCCCATGGGAGAGAGAGCTCATCGCCCAGACTTGTGGGCACTCCTAAGACTGCAGGGCAGGAAAGACCACCAGTACTGCCCACTTTTGCCCACATCCCTGACCGAAGAGGAAACGGTATAGGGCCTCTGGGCACAGGAATATAGGGGCATTCAAGCTGCAGGAGCCCTGTGGTCTAGACTGCACCTGGACTGAAGGGACCTGGTCAAACAGCTCCCTGCACCCAAATCCCTTAGGAGGGAGAGTTAGACCTTCAGAGGGGCAGACACGCCTGGGAAACCAGAGGAAACTACTCTCCAGAGCACTGGAGAAAATTTCCTGAACAAAACACCAATGGCTTATGCTCTAAGATCAAGAATTGACAAATGGGATCTCATAAAACTACAAAGCTTCTGTAAGGCAAAGGACACTGTTGTTAGGACAAAATGGCAACCAACAGATTGGGAAAAGATCTTTACCAATCCTACAACTGATAGAGGGCTTATATCCAAAATATACAAAGAATTCATGACATTAGACTGCAGGCAGACAAATAACCCTACTAAAAAAAATGGGGTTCAGAGTTAAACAAAGAATTCACAGCTGAGGAATGCCAAATGGCTGAGAAGCACCTAAAGAAATGTTCAACATCTTTAGTCATAAGGGAAATGCAAATCAAAACAACCCTGAGATTTCACCTCACACCAGTGAGAATGGCTAAGATCAAAAACTCCGGCGACAGCAGATGCTGGCAAGGATGTGGAGAAAGAGGAACTCTCCTCCATTGTTGGTGGGATTGCAGACTGGTACAATCATTCTGGAAATCAGTCTGGAGGTTCCTCAGAAAATTGGACATTGAACTACCTGAGGATCTCCTGGGCATATACCCAAAAGATGCTCTAACAAATAACAAAGACACATGCTCCACTATGTTTATAGCAGCCTTATTTATAATAGCCAGAAGCTGGAAAGAACCCAGATGCCCTTCAACAGAGGAATGGATACAGAAAATGAGGTACATCTACACAATGGAGTACTACTCAGCTGTCAAAAACAATGAATTTATGAAATTCATAGGTAAATGGATGGAACCGGAAAATATCATCCTGAGGGAGGTTACCCAATCACAGAAAAACACACATGGTATGCACTCATTGATAAGTGGATATTAACCCAAGTGCTCGAATTTCCCTAGATGCACAGAACACATGAAACTGAAGAAGGATGACCAAAATGCGAATGTTTCCCTCTTTCTTTAAAAGGGAAACAAGAATAC
Source organism: Rattus rattus (assembly GCF_011064425.1). Lineage (NCBI taxonomy): Eukaryota > Metazoa > Chordata > Mammalia > Rodentia > Muridae > Rattus > Rattus rattus. The sequence goes on from NC_046167.1 coordinate 39,151,984, forward strand.
CCTTGGGAGGGAATAGGGAGGCAAAGTTTAGAGCAGAGGCTGGAGGAACGCCCATTTAGAGCCTGCCCCACATGTGGCCCATACATATACAGCCACCCAATTAGACAAGATGGATGAAGCAAAGAAGTGCAGGCTGACAGGAACCGGATGTAGAGCTCTCCTGAGAGACACAGCCAGAATACAGCAAATACATAGGCGAATGCCAGCAGCAAACCACTGAACTGAAACAGGCCCTCCATAGAAGGAATCAGAGAAAGGACTGAAAGAACTTGAAGAGGCTTGAGACCTCATATGAACAACAATGCCAACCAACCAGAGCTTCCAGGGATTAAGCCACTACCCATATATGGACTGACCCTGGGCTCCAACTGCACAGGTAGCAATGAATAGCCTAGTAAGAGCACCAGTGGAAGGGGAAGCCCTTGGTCCTGCCAAGACTGAACCCCCAGTGAACATGATTGTTGGGTGGAGGGCGGTAATGGGGGGAGGATGGGGAGGGGAACATCAATAGAGAAGGCGATAGGGAGGGGTTGGGGGATGTTGGCCTGGAAACCGGGAAAGGGAATAACATTTTTAATGTAAATAAGAAATACCCAATTTAATAAAGATGGGAAAAAAATTAAAAAAAGAAATGTAAGTAAAGAAATATATCCAATAAAAAATAAAGAAAGAAAGAGAGAAAGAAAGAAAGAAAGAAAGAAAGAAAGAAAGAAAGAAAGAAAGAAAGAGAGAAAGAAAGAGGCAGAGAGATGTGACAGGAGGAAGAGAAGTCAGGCAGTGTTTAGAAACCAGACACCCAAGCATATTATGTTTTGGTAAAATGTATCTCTAGCATGGTAGTTCTATAAATATAATCTGGTTCACTAAAACCTGAAATAATACCCGTAGTGGTGTCGTAAGCGATGGTATTATGATAGATGCAGCAGTGCTCAGTACGATGTGGGCAGTTCTAATACTGACACTGTAATGGCTTCTCAGTTCCAGGAGCAAAGCCAAGCATGTCATATGTATTGGCATCTCCAGCTATAGCATTTGCACCTGTGTTTGTTTCTGATGGTTCAATGAACAGAGTAAGCAGATCTAGCTCAAATCACCAATCTGACTCCAAGAGCTCTGAACTTTCCTTCCAAATTGTTCCCTTTCCAGATCATGAGCTGTCAATAGTAGCTCTGTAAGATTTGGTTGTCCTTGTTCAACAGGCAATGGAAAGAAAGTCAATAAAATAAAGGAAACCTTTCTTTCCTTTGGAAAATAATGCAGTTAGATAGAATGATGCTATCTTATGGCTTGCTCAGGAGTAGGAAGAAGATAAGAAACAGAAAAGGCTCTGCATTCAAAATACTCTTTAAAATTAGAGACAAGGACAAGTAGCATGGCAATCTTCATTAAAAACAAAACAAAACAAACTAAAAACCACTAAATTATCCATCCTTCTCCAATCCCAAACTGCCCAGTCCCACAATGATTGTGAATCTAGCTGCAAAAGAGTAGTGCCTTACACATTCTTAAGGAGAACATAGTGGCAGATTTCATAGT
>NC_046167.1:40583501-40618718 GCF_011064425.1 Rattus rattus
TTTGAGCTTTACTAAGGTTTCTTTTTCGTATCTAGGTGTCCTTGTATTTGGGGCATAGATATTTAGGATTGAGAGTTCATCTTGGTGGATTTTTCCTTTGATGAATATGAAGTGTCCTTCCTTATCTTTTTTGATGACTTTTAGTTGAAAATTGATTTTATTTGATATTAGAATGGCTACTCCAGCTTGCTTCTTCTGACCATTTGCTTGGAAAGTTGTTTTCCAGCCTGTCACCCTGAGGTAGTGTCTGTCTTTGTCTCTGAGGTGTGTTTCCTGTAGGCAGCAGAATACAGGGTCCTCGTTGCATATCCAGTTTGTTAATCTATGTCTTTTTATTGGGGAGTTGAGGCCATTGATGTTTAGAGATATTAAGGAATAGTCATTATTGCTTCCTGTTATATTCATATTTGGATATGAGGTTATGTTTGTGTGCTTTTCTTCTCTTTGTTTTGTTGCCAAGATGATTAGTTTCTTGCTTCTTCTAGGGTATAGCTTGCCTCCTTATGTTGGGCTTTACCATTTATTATCCCTTGTAGTGCTGGATTTGTAGAAAGATATTGTGTAAATTTGGTTTTGTCATGGAATATCTTGGTTTCTCCATCTATGTTAATTGAGAGTTTTGCAGGATACAGTAACCTGGGCTGGCATTTGTGTTTCTTAGGGTCTGTATGACATAAGTCCAGGATCTTCTGGCCTTCATAGTTTCTGGCAAAAAGTCTGGTGTGATTCTGATAGGTCTGCCTTTATATGTTACTTGACCTTTTTCCCTTACTGCTTTTAATATTCTTTCTTTATTTTGTGCGTTTGGTGTTTTGACTATTATGTGACGGGAGGTGTTTCTTTTCTGGTCCAATCTATTTGGAGTTTTGTAGGCTTCTTGTATGCCTATGGGTATCTCTTTTTTTAGCTTAGGGAAGTTTTCTTCTATGATTTTGTTGAAGACATTTACTGGTCCTTTGAGCTGGGAGTCTTCACCCTCTTCTATACCTATTATCCTTAGGTTTGATCTTCTCATTGAGTCCTGGATTTCCTGTATGTTTTGGACCAGTAGCTTTTTCTGCTTTACCTTATCTTTGACAGTTGAGTCAATGATTTCTATGGAATCTTCTGCTCCTGAGATTCTCTCTTCCATCTCTTGTATATTGTTGGTGAAGCTTGTATCTACAGCTCCTTGTCTCTTCTTTTGGTTTTCTATATCCAGGGTTGTTTCCATGTGTTCTCTCTTGATTGCTTCTATTTCCATTTTTAATTCCTTCATCTGTTTGATTGTGTTTTCCTGGAATTCTTTCAGGGATTTTTGTGACTCCTCTCTATGGGCTTCTACTTGTTTATTTATGTTTTCCTGGAATTCTTTCAGGGATTTTTGCGATTCCTCTCTGTAGGCTTCTACTTCTTTATAAATGTTTTCCTGCGTTTCTCTAAGGGAGTCCTTCACATCTTTCTTGAAGTCCTCCTGCATCATGATCAAATATGATTTTGAAACTAGATCTTGCTTTTCTGGTGTGTTTGGATATTCCGTGTTTGCTTTGGTGGGAGAATTGGGCTCCGATGATGCCATGTAGTCTTGGTTTCTGTTGGTTGGATTCCTGCATTTGCCTCTCACCATCAGATTATCTCTAGTGTTACTTTGTTCTTCTATTTCTGACAGTGGCTAGACTGTCCTATAAGCCTGTGTGTCAGCGGTGCTGTAGACCTGTTTTCCTGTTTTCTTTCAGCCAGTTATGGGGACAGAGTGTTCTGCTTTCGGGCGTGTAGTTTTTCCTATCTACAGGTCTTCAGCTGTTCCTGTGGGCCTATGTCTTGAGTTCACCAGGCAGGTCGCTCGGAGCACAAAAGTTTGTCTTACCTGTGGTCCCGAGGCTCAAGTTTGCTCGTGGGGTGCTGCTTATGAGCTCTCCGTGGCGGCAGCAACCAGGAAGATCGCTGTTAGCCATTCTTAATGATATCACTTCATGGACTCTCTAAAATTATAAGGAAGCTCATGAAATGAAAACTCAAAATCAATCCTCTAAATCTATCTTGAAATGGCAGTTGGAGTAAGCAAACTGGCTGTAATGTTCTCACAAGTTCCAAAACCTCATCAATCCTTTGTAAATCCTGTAACAATCTCTACCTGTTTGATTTTTTCTCAATTATAAATAAGTTTGAGTTAGTCAATGTAACACTGGCAATCCTTAATCACAATCTTTTAGTTCTCCTTGTAACACCAGAGCACAGCCACAATTTTGGAAAGTCACCTGAGTTCTGAGTACTGACTAGGCAGCTGTTCTTGGGGCAGTGGAATTAGCATCAAAATACAGATAACTTCAGGGCAAACCACAACTTTGGAAAGCAAAACTCAACCTCCAACAATCCAGTCTCTAAGACACCGAGTCTATCCTTTATGTTACAAAGTTTGACTGCCAATTCCTATATATGAACGCACGATGGTGTAGTCTCCAGTACCTCAACAAAGAGACACTGTCATAAATTCTTTTAGAAGCCTGGTTTCTAGAATAAGAGTTCCATAAAAATATTATCTCAATTTAGACCTGTTTCCCTAGGTTGGCTCATGCCACATGTTGTCTAGAATGACTCCATCCAAATTACCAGCTTTATGTCAACTTTCTGTTACCAATATTATACCTTTTTAACCATATCCAATAACTTGAAAGCCAATAGCCCATAACCAAGGCATGTAGAGCATATTTATACATTTAAAACCAATGAGAAACAAAATTGAAGTGGCTATGCATATCTTTAATATTTAGACCAAGCACCATTTTTACCTTTTTAGCTATGATTTTAAGAGAAGCACCTTGTCACCTGTTGAGTCAAATAATAAGTCAGGGATTTTTCTAAGAGAAACAGCTATCAGCTCTTGTACCAAAGAAGCTGAGGAGCTGCTGGCACCTTTAAGATCAGCTCATGTAGATGCTCACCCCCGGGCAGCTTCTCCAGCTGACCTATGCTCCTAGCTACAGGTGCAGGGCTCTAAAGGCCGATTGAAGTTGCTTTTTATTCATTTGTTGCTTTTTGAAACGAGTTAAAACCAAATCAAGATGTGAACGACTGGCAGATAAAGTTTTTACCATTTTTTCTTTAGAACATGAAACATAAAACATTTAAGCAACAAGAAACAAAAACCACAGACATAAACTGACATACAGGGACAGCTTGGTGCACCAAGGACAGACAATGTACAAAGAGGGAAAAAACCAGATGGTGTCAGCAGGTAGGTAGGATTTCCCTTTTCCCACCACTTCCACGGTGACTATCCACTCGAGTGGAGTTGATATGGATGATGGGTTGTCTCAATTCCTGGACTAGTCCATCAACGTGTTGAAACCAAATTCCTGTAAGATACTGAGATATATTACGGGATATCTGAGCAGCACTGACATTCACAAATGGTATGGAAGTGAAACACGGTCCTGAATATTTCCACTCATAACCCAATTACATTAACTCTATCAGGCTGTGCATGGGCGTTGAGATGTCCTTTTTTTCTCCTTTCTCTGTTTCATCTCTCCCGGGGCGTTTTTTCCCCAATCTCTCACCTCCGCAGATCTGAAGTCTTTGGAAGGGACTGTCTGCTTATTTTTATCTTTTTTCCTTGAGCTCTTTAATTTTTTTACCCCACTCTGTTTCTGACATGCCGTCCTGCACCTCCCCCAGTGCTCTCTGCCTTTCTACCACAGCTGGGCGGCTCCCATGCGACCTCCGACGCTGTTTGGCAGCAGCCAGAAACTCAAAGGCCAATAGAGAAAGCATGAAGGCTGCTAAAACGATAACAAAAATTTCCGCCACATCTAGCAGGGGAGTGAAGTGGAACAGATCAAGACTTAGCATGTCTCTCAGAGCCTACCTTTAAACACTACAGTTCTGGATTCTTTCCGAGGATGGAAGACCCCCTCTTGGCACCTGGCGATGGCGTGGCGTCCCGGGTTTCAGCACCAGATATCCCGCGCTGTCTCTCGCCAGCAAGAATACGTGGGGACACACGAATCCTTCTGTAGCCAAAATGCTTATTCTTTATTAAAAAGAGGGCCCGGGGCGCCAGCATGGCGCGGCTTATATACACCCTAGCGTGGCGCATCCACACCTGATTGGTTGCCTACCCATGATCTCATTAGGCACGCCCTGGAGTGGGCAAAGACCTGGCACGAAGACACTCTTGCACATGCGCACACAGTTAACTTCCTGAAAGGAAGTCGGCTGGCGCGGCGGAGGCCAGCGCCATCTTGTAATGGCAAAAGCTATCCCGGCCTTCCACGTGGGGCGCAGTGGAAGCCAGCGCCATCTTGTGGTGGCGAATGTTATTGCGGCCCTCTACACATGGCAGCCTATGTTTCAATCAAGTGTTTTGTAATGTTTGTATATCATTAGTCAAATTTGTTCATACAGGGACCATCCAAGTGATCAGACATTCATTTTATCTTCAGCCTTGATTTGATTTTTAATTAAATAACAATTCATTCAGTATCTCATTTAGAGGGTTCTGCTGTGATTCATACACATACATCCCTCCAAGTGTCTACACATACTGGGGAAATTAAATAAATGGTGCTTACAAACTTTGGGACTGGGAGAAAAGGAAACATTTTCATACAAATGTGATAGGAGTAAAGCCATTAATTACATAGGTAAAATAGAATCCAATGAACTTCTTTTGGTTAAAATGGTGACAATGCCACACATCAACATCACATCAAAGTCAGGAGTTTGAAGTCACATCATTCTGCAAAAATCTGCTTGAACACAAGTGCTGTGCCTACCAACTCCTTTAAATACCAATTAGAAGAATAAGTGCATATTTGATCAACCATGTTGGCAATTTCCCATATGCTAATTGCATTAAGGTCTTGAGCTTAAGTCATGCCTGCTACTGGACACTTGCGTTCTAGGCACAAGGCTTCATTGGAAATAGAGGGTATATATTCTTGTTGTTCACAGCAGCACCTTTTTTACTCTTAGAGAAAGGAAGAACTGAAGTACAGCTATAAGGGAAGGAGTGTCCCACACATTGTCTGCATCATACAAGTGATACTATTAACAGCCAAATAAAATTATAAATAGAAAAATGAAAGTATTTAGATCATGTGTCACACACACAGAGACCTAAACTTTAACCATTAAAATTGGGAAATATAACTATAACTGAGTGTTTAAGAAGCAACTTATGTTATCAATGATTTTATAGATAAAAATCCTGATATTAATCAGGAAAATTTCTTTCAGCTACATATAAGAATGGATCAATATACAAGACTGGCTTCCATTTATGGCTCTAGTTCCTTTGCTCCTAGAAGGCAAGTGGTTTTTCTACTCCCTTGTTTCTACTCTCAAGGATCTTTCCCTTTCCCTCTATTAACTGAGATAGTGATTGCTTTTTCCATGGCCATATATGTCATCTGATTTTTCTTCCAGAAGAGGTAAAAGACTCATTTGCTCATAGGCCTTTATAAATTCCTGAGGTTAAATAACACTGGTGTTTACTATTTGGATTAAATTGATGGGATCTAGTATTACCGAGAAGACCTGTCTGTGGGCATATCTGTGTTGCATTTTTCTGTATTAGATTACATCGTGTGAGGTACAAGGACACACCTCAAGTATTGATCAAACTACTCCATTGCTTAGGGTTCTGGGTGGGGAGGATAAGCTTTGCAGCAGCATCCAGCGTCTGTCTCACTTTGTTTCCTTACCGTGGATGCTATGTGAGCAGTTGCCTTACTTCTGTAACTATGCCTTAACCACCATGATGGCCTGTGCCTTCAGACCTTGAACAGAAATAAACTCTTCCTGCCTTGAGATACTTTCTATCAGGTATTTGATTAGAGCAATAAGAAAACTAGCTTACATGGAATTCAAAGACACTGGGTCCTCTTTATGGTTATAGGGATAACTGAAAAATTCAAATCTTACCTTTGTATATTATGATCCTCTGTGTACCTTTTTGAAAGGATGGTCTGTTGTGCTCCATGTAGAGCTTCAGTTTGATCCTCAACTCTAACTTTGGGACTGACCACCTGCTACCTGTAGAGGGAAAAAAACCCAAAACTCATTGAGTCATGATATTTTCCAAGTGAATTACTGTATCTCTTCTAGACCAACAGTCATATTTCTATGTTCCAATGACAATATGCCTTTGTAATAAAGTTGACAGCTTCTGACACAGAAAACTTATCTGTCTGTTCTTCCTCCCACCTTACTTTTGTCAGTTGTCACTGTTTCCAGACAATCTGTTTGTCCTCCTGAATAGACTTTTCTATGAAAACAGACAATAGACTCCAGACTATTCAGATAGTTAATCTGGAAGAGATACAGTATAGAAGTGACCAATCACTACAAAGTAGATAAACAGAAACTGCAATACAAGTAATTTTATTGTCCTGCCCTCTGTTCTATTTTGATCCCAGAAGCAGCTGTGACTAAGTCATTTGAATTTTATAAACATCAAATGATATTCCAAGTTGAAGGAATGTTTGAAAGGTAATCTTTACTAATCTTCCCTATTTTCTACATTACCTAATCTGTGTGACTTGGAGTTGGAGGAATAATGGAGTGAGTCCTTTCTGCCTCTCCAGACATTGACTTTATGCTAAATGTGTTCTCTGTGTGCCACAGCTCAGCTCTTCCTGACTATAAGTCTGACTCCAACATTTTGTTTCCTCTGATGGATATTTGACAAGGTCATTTACATTGACATTTGGAATATTGTCCTTCAAATGGTCTGTATTCAAAGTAAATTACATTATTAATTATTTGAAATGAGAGTCACTTTTGAATTTCCTTTTGGAAATTATAATTTAATTACATTTCTCTCTTCCCCAACACCTTCCAAATTCTCCAACATACCCTATTCCCTCTCCTTAACTTTCAAATTGTGTCATGCTTGATTAGGGGAAAGACAGAGTCTTGTCAACCTTTCTAGATCCCTCCTTACAGGACACTCAATTCCTTGTTTATTTCAGTGTAATTTCTTCCCTTTGTTTGAAAACTCACCTGTACATAGATGACTCTTTTCTTAGACCACTTTTTTAAAAGTGATTTTTTCTTTTTGTAGTTTTATACACATGATACAAACTTTGCCCTTCTGGTTATTCAACAATTTGGAATTTTACATTTGTCAAGTGGTGCTAAGAAAATTCAATACTTTGTACAAACCACTCTTCACTTCTACAATATTTTCCTCATTCCAAGCATCTCCTAACTAACTACAGTATCCCAATCTCTTCTGCTCTAGTTTCCACCCTTTCTTCTCTGATTTCTCTCTCTATACTTTACATTCTCATGAGACAACATGTAATGGAATGAAATCTCATTGTCCTTTTGTAGCAGGCTACATCCATTTACCTGTCTGTGATTTCTTCCGCTTCATTCTCCTTTTGTTGTTTATTTTCTGAATTGGGTCCTCTTTTATGTAGCCCAGATTGTTATATTGGTGTTGTTCTTCATCTACTTGAGTCAGGATCTCATTATGTAACTGGCTTACTGGCAGTTTTTCTAGCTTGTTCCTTTCTGACAAAGAATTCAAGATTTTAGAACATAAACCATGAAGGTAGAAGGAAAACTAATATAACTGCCAGATTTCTTCAGTGATAGGTCCTCAGGATGGGAATCCTCAAAATGAAAATTGGTTTGGGTATTTTATAGACTCTCTACTTTTCCCTGTAAGTCCTGTTTAAATGGGTATCTCTTTGTCTTCTGGGAACAAGAAATTACCATCTTGATAAGTTCACATTTACATTTCTTGTTCACCTATGTTCCTATGATTGTACTTAAATTATGTAGCAAAAATAGTCCATTTTCCTCAGCTTCTCAAGTCCAAGATCACAGGTATGTGGCAACAAATCCATTCATCTGCATGGCAATGCATTTCCTAATATTGTACATAATATCTTCTATTGTGTCCTTCCTTTTGGCTTTTTTGCCAGGGACAGATCAAATGCTACACACACACACACACACACACACACACACACACACACCCAGACATGGCCTATTTTCCAAAAGTTCTATCATAACTAGACTCACAGGTGAGATGGCTCCATACCTGCCATAGGAGGGAACCCAGTGGAGGCCAGTGGACTTGGGACATATCTACCCTGCTCTAGAGACATTTTCCTTCTGGTCTCTGACTCCTGATGGGAGCAGACTGGTCATTTCAACCTCTCTTGCACACCCAGACACAGATATCTCCCAGGATATCTGCCATAATCAGAATCAGAGAGGGCTGGCCCTATCCAGGGACACATGAGGCCTCCCTAACCATAAACAGCACTGTTTGCCTTCCAGAACCCTGTTCTAATATAGATCACAGAACTTCACCTGCTTACAAGAAGATGCAGGCTCTAGTCAGAGACAACATGGCCAGTTAACACCAGAGTTACCATATGACAAGAAGTAAGCATAAGAAAATATGCAACAGAAACAGATGCCACTTGGTACCTTCAGAACTCAATTCTCCCACCATGGCAAGCCCTAGATGCACAAATACACATGAAAAGCAAAATTACAGCCTAAAATCCTATTTCATGACAATTATGAAGGACATACAGAGAGAAGGAATAACTTCCTTAAAGGAATACCAGAGACTGCTCCCAAACCCCTTGGGAGAGAGAGCTCACCACCCGACGAGTGGGCACTCCTGAGACTGCAGAGCGGGGAGACCACCAAAACTGCCCACCACTGCCCACATCCCTGGCCCAAGAGGAAACTATATACGGCCTCTGGGAACCGGAAAATAGGGGCAATGGAGCAGCAGATCCCCGCAGTCCAGGCACTGCCCAGACCTGAAGGGAACAGGTCAACAGTTCTCTGAACCCAACTCCCGTGGGAGGGAGAGCTAAACCTTCAGAGGGGCAGAGACGCCTGGGAAGCCAGAAGAGACTACACTCTGCCCACATTTCTGACCCCAGAGTAAAACACCTACCGCCACCTGGGACCCTGGCGCACGGTGGCTCTGGGAAAAGGCAGAGCAGGCCCTCCTGGTTGCCACCCTCACCAAGAGCTCAAAAGCAGCCACCCACAGATAGAGGGCTTATATCCAAAACACACAAAGAACTCAAGAAGTTAGACTGCAGGGAGACAACCAGCTGAGGAATGCCAAATGGCTGAGAAACACCTAAAGAAATGTTCAACATCTTTACTCATGAGGGAAATGCAAATCAAAACAACTCTGAGATTTCACGTCACACCAGTGAGAATGGCTAAGATCAAAAACTCAGGTGACAGCAAATGCTGGTGAGGATGTGGAGAAAGAGGAACACTCCTCCACTGCTGGTGGGATTGAAGACTGGTACAACCATTCTGGAAATCAGTCTGGAGGTTCTTCAGAAAATTGGATATTGAACTACCTGAGGACCCAACTATACCTCTCTTGGGCATATACCCAAAAGATGCCCCAACATATAAAAAAAAGACACGTGCTCCACTATGTTCATAGCAGCCTTATTTATAATAGCCAGAAGCTGAAAAGAACCCAGATGCCCCTCAACAGAGGAATGGATACAGAAAATGTGGTACATCTATACTATGGAATATTACTCAGCTATCAAAAACAATGACTTTATGAAATTCATAGGCAAATGGTTGGAACTGGAAAATATCATCCTGAGTGAGGTAACCCAATCACAGAAAAACACACATGGTATGCACTCATTGATAAGTGAATATTAGCCCAAATGCTTGAATTACCCTAGATGCACAGAACACATGAAACTCAAGACGGATGATAAAAATGCAAATGCTTCACTCCTTCTTTAAAAGGGGAACAAGAATACCCTTGGCAGGGAATAGGGAGGCAAAGATTAAAACAGAGGCAGAAGGAACACCCATTCAGAGTCTGCCCCACATATGGCCCACACATATACAGCCATCCAATTAGAAAAGATGGATGAAGCAAAGAAATGCAGACCAACAGAAACCGGATGTAGATCTCTCCTGAGAGACACAGCCAGAATACAGCAAATACATAGGCGAATGCCAGCAGCAAACCACTGAACTGAGAACGGAACTCCCGTTGAAGGAATCAGAGAAAGGACTGGAAGAGCTTGAAGGGGCTTGAGACCCCGTATGAACAACAATTCCAACGAACCAGAGCTTCCAGGGACTAAGCCACTACCCAAAGACTATACATGGACTGACCCTGGGCTCCAACCTCATAGGTAGCCTAGTAAGAGCACCAGTGGAAGGGGAAGCCCTTGGTGCTGCTAAGACTGAACCCCCAGTGAACATGATTGTTGGGGAGAGGGCAGTAATGGGGCGAGGATGGGGAGGGGAACACCCATATAGAAGGGGAGGGGGAGGGATTATGGGGATGTTGGCCTGGAAACCGGGAAAGGGAATAACAATTGAAATGTAAATAAGAAATACTCAAGTTAATAAAGAAAGAAAGAAAAAAAAAGCAGCCCCCCATGAGCAACTCGAGCCGGGGACCACAGGTAATACCAACTTTTCTGTTACAAGCGACCTGCCTGGTGGACTCAGGACACACCCCCACAGGAACACCTGAAGACCAGTAGACAGGAAAGACTACATGCCCGAAAGCAGAACATTCTGTTCCCATAACTGGCTGAAAGAAAATAGGAAACCAGGTCTACAGCACTCCTGACACACAGGCCTATAGGACGGTCTAGCCACTGTCAGAAATAGCAGAACAAGGTAACGTCAGAGACAACCTGATGGCAAGAGGCTAGTGCAGGAACCCAAACAACAGAAACCAAGACTACATACATGGCATCATCATAGCCCAATTCTCCCACCAAAGCAAACACTGAATATCCAAATACACCAGAAAACCAAGATCTAGATTTAAAATCACATTCCACCACGATGCTGGAAGACTTCAAGAAAGACATGAAGAACTCCTTTAGAGAAATGCAGGAAAACATAAATAAACAAGTAGAAGACTGTAGAGAGGAATCACAGAAATCCCTGAAAGAATTCCTGGAAAACACAATCAAACAAGTGAAGGAATTAAAAATGGAAATAGAAGCAATAAAGAAAGCACAAAGGGAAACAACCCCGGATATAGAAAACCAAAGGAAGAGACAAGGAGCCGCAGATACAAGCATCACCAACAGAATACAAGAGATAGAAGAGAGAATCTCAGGAGCAGAAGATTTCATAGAAATCATCATCACAGCGATCAAAGATAATGTAAAATGGAAAAAGCTACTGGTCCGAAACATACAGGAAATCCAGGACTCAATGAGAAGATCAAACCTAAGGATAATGGGTATAGAAGAGAGTGAAGTCCCAGCTCAAAGGACCAGTAAATATCTTCAACAAAATCATGAAGAAAACTTCCCTAACCTAAAGAAAGAGATGCCCATAAGCATGCAAGAAGCCTACGAAACTCCAAATAGATTGGGCCAGAAAAGAAACTACTCCCATCACATAATAGTCAAAACACCAAACACACAAAATAAAGAAAGAATATTAAAAGCAGTAAGGGACGAAGGTCAAGTAACATATAAAGGCACCTATTAGAATCACACCAGACTTCTCACCAGAGACTATGAAAGCCAGAAGATCCTGGACAGATGTCATACAGACTCTAAGAGAACACAAATGCCACCCCAGGTTACTGTATCCAGCAAAACTCTCAATTAACATAGATGGAGAAACCAAGATATTCCATGACAAAACCAAATTTACACAATATCTTTCTACAAATCCAGCGCCAGAAAGGATAGTAAATGGTAAAGCCCAACTTAAGGAGGCAAGCTATACCCTAGAAAAAGCAAGAAACTAATCGTCTTGGCAACAAAACAAAGAGAAGAAAAGCACATCTCACATCCAAATATGAATATAACAGGAAGCAATAATCATATTCCTTAATATCTCTCAACATCAATGGTCTCAACTCTCCAATAAAAAGACATAGATTAACAAACTGGATATGCAACGAGGACCCTGCATTCTGCTGCCTACAGGAAACACACCTTAGAGACTACCTCAGGGTGAAAGGCTGGAAAACAACTTTCCAAGCAAATAGTCGGAAGAAGCAAGCTGGAGTAGCCATTCTAATATCAAATAAAATCGATTTTCAACTAAAAAGTCATCAAAAAAGATAAGGAAGAACACTTCATATTCATCAAAGGAAAAATCCACCAAGATGAACTCTCAATCCTAAATATCTATGCTCCAAATATAAGGGCACCTATGTACAAAAAAGAAACCGTATTAAAGCTCAAAGCACACATTGTACCTCACACAATAATAGTAGGAGATTTCAACACCCCACTCTCATCAATGGACAGATCATGGAAACAGAAATTAAACAGAGGCATACACAGACAAAGAGAAATCATGAACCAAATGGACTTAACAGTATTTATAGAACATTCTATCCTGAAACAAAAGGATATACCTTCTTCTCACCACCTCATGGTACTTTCTTTAAAATTGACCATATAATTGGTCATAAAGAGGCCTCAACAGATACATAAAGAGAAATAAACCCATGCATCCTATCAGACCGCCATGGGCTAAAGCTGGTCTTCAATAACAATAAGGGAAGAATGCCCACATATACATGGAAGTTGAACAATGCTGTACTCAATGATAACCTGGTCAAGGAAGAAATAAAGAAAGAAATTAAAGACTTTTTAGAATTTAATGAAAATGAAGGTACATCATACCCAAACTTATGGAACACAATGAAAGCTGTGCTAAGAGGAAAACTCATAGTTCTGAGTGCCTGCAGAAAGAAACAGGAGAGAGCATATGTCACCAGCTTGACAGCACACCTAACAGGTCTAGGACAAAAAGAAGCAAATACAACCTGGAGGAGTACAAGGTAGGAAATAATCAAACTCAGTACTGAAATCAAAGACGTAGAAACAAAAAGGACCATAGAAAGAATCAACAGAACCAAAAGTTGGTTCTTTGAGAAAATCAACAAGTTAGATAAACCCTTAGCCAGACTAATGAGAGGACACAGAGAGTGTGTCCAAATTAACAAAATCAGAAATGAAAAGGGAGACATAACTACAGAATCAGAGGAAATTCAAAAAATCATCAAATCCTCCTACAAAAGCCTATATTCAACAAAACTTGAAAATATACAGGAAATGGAAAATTTCCTAGACAGATACCAGGTACCGAACTTAAAACAGGAACAGATAAACCATTTAAGCAAACCCGTAACTCCTAACGAAATAGAAGCAGTCATTAAAGGTCTCCCATCCAAAAAGAGCCCAGGTCCAAACAGGTTCAGTGCAGAATTCTATCAGACCTTCACAGAAGACTTCATACCAATACTATCCAAACTATTCCACAAAATTGAAACAGATGGAGCACTACCGAATTCCTTCTATGAAGCCACAATTACTCTTATACCTAAACCACACAAAGACCCAACAAAGAAAGAGAACTTCAGACCAATTTCCCTTATGAATATCGACGCAAAAATACTCAGTAAAATTCTTGCAAACCGAATCCAAGACACATCAAAACAATCATCCACCATGATCAAGTAGGCTTCATCTCAGGCATGAAGGGATGGTTTAGTATACAGAAAACAATCAATGTAATCCATTATATAAACAAACTGAAAGAACAAAACCACATGATCATTTCATTAGATGCTGAGAAAGAATTTGACAAAATTCAACACCCCCTCATTATAAAAGTCCTAGGAAGAATAGGAATTCAAGGCCCATACCTAAACACAGTAAAAGCCATATACAGCAAACCAGTAGCTAACATTAAACTAAATGGAGAGAAACCTGAAGCAATCCCACTAAAATCAGGGACTAGACAATCCTGCCCACTCTCTCCCTACTTATTCAATATAGTTCTTGAAGTTCTAGCCAAAGCAATCAGACAACAAAAGGAGATCTAGGGGATACAGATTGGAAAAGATGAAGTCAAAATATCACTATTTGCAGATGATATGATAGTATATTTTAGTGATGCCAAAAGTGCCACCAGAGAACTACTAAACCTGATAAACAACTTCAGCAAAGTGGCTGGGTATAAAATTAACTCAAATAAATCAGTAGCCTTCCTCTACACAAAAAAGAGACAAGCCAAGAAAGGAATCAGCGAAACGACACAATTCATAATAGTCCCAAATAATATAAAATATGTGGGTGTGACTTTAACCAAGCAAGTGAAAGATCTGTATGATAAGAACTTCAAGACTCTGAAGAAAGATATTGAAGATGACCTCAGAAGATGGAAAGATCTCCCATGCTCATGGATTCGCAGGATTAACATAGTAAAAATGGCCATTCTACCAAAAGCGATCTACAGATTCAATGCAATCCCCATCAAAATACCAATCCAATTCTTCATAGAGTTAGACAGAACAATTTGCAAATTCATCTGGAATAACAAAAAACCCAGGATAGCTAAAAGTATCCTCAACAATAAAAGGACTTCAGGGGGAATCACTATCCTTGAACTCAAGCACTATCCCAGAGCAATAGTGATAAAAACTGCATGGTATTGGTACAGAGACAGACAGATAGACCAATGGAACAGAATTGAAGACCCAGAAATGAACCCACACACCTATGGTCACTTGATTTTTTGACAAAGGAGCCAAAACCATCCAATGGAAAAAAGATAGCATTTTCAGCAAATGGTGCTGGTTCAACTGGAGGTCAACATGTAGAAGAATGCAGATTGATCCATGCTTATCACCCTGTACAAAGCTTAAGTCCAAGTGGATCAAGGACCTCCACATCAAACCAGATACACTCAAACTAATAGAAGAAAAACTAGGGCAGCATCTGAAACACATGGGCACTGGAAAAAATTTCCTGAACAAAACACCAATGGCTTATGCTCTAAGATCAAGAATCGACAAATGGGATCTCATAAAACTGCAAAGTTTCTGTAAGGCAAAGGACACTGTGGTTAGGACAAAACGGCAACCAACAGATTGAGAAAAGATCTTTACCAATCCTACAACAGACAGAGGCCTTATATCCAAAATATACAAAGAACTCAAGAAGTTAGACCACAAGGAGACAAATAACCCTATTAAAAATGGGGTTCAGAGCTAAACAAAGAATTCACAGCTGTGGAATGCCGAATGGCTAAGAAACACCTAAAGAAATGTTCTACATCAAATCAAAACAACCCTGAGATTTCACCTCACATCAGTGAGAATCTCGAAGATCAAAAACTCAGGTGACAGCAAATGCTGGCGAGGATGTGGAGAAAGAGGAAAACTCCTCCATTGTTGGTGGGATTGCAGACTGGTACAACCATTCTGGAAATCAGCCTGGAGGTTCCTCAGAAAATTGGACATTGAACTACCTGAGGACCCAGCTATACCTCTCTTGGGCATATACCCAAAAGATGCCCCAACATATAAAAAAGACAAGTGCTCCACTATGTTCATGGCAGCCTTATTTATAATAGCCAGAAGCTGAAAAGAACCCAGATGCCCCTCAACAGAGGAATGGATACAGAAAATGTGGTACATCTACACTATGGAATATTACTCAGCTATCAAAAACAATGACTTTATGAAATTCATAGGCAAATGGATGGAACTGGAAAATATCATCCTGAGTGAGGTTACCCAATTACAGAAAAACACACATGGTATGCACTCATTGATAAGTGGATATTAGCCCAAATGCTTGAATTACCCTAGATGCACAGAACACATGAAACTCAAGACGGATGATCAAAATGCGAATGCTTCACTCCTTCTTTAAAAGGGGAACAAGAATACCCTTGGCAGGGAATAGGGAGGCAAAGTTTAGAACAGAGGCAGAAGGAACACCCATTCAGAGTCTGCCCCACATGTGGCACATACGTATACAGCCACCAAACTAGATGAGATGGATGAAGCAAAGAAGTGCAGGCTGACAGGAACCTCATTTAGATCTCTCCTGAGAGACACAGCCAGAATACAGCAAATACATAGGCGAATGCCAGTAGCAAACCACTAAACTGAAAACGGGATCCCCGTTGAAGGAATCAGAGAAAGGACTGGAAGAGCTTGAAGGGCTCAAAACCCCATATGAACAACAATGTCAAAGAACCAGAGCTTCCAGGGACTAAGCCATTACCCAAAGACTATACATGGACTGACCCTGGGCTCCGACCTCATAGGTAGCAATGAATATCCTAGTAAGAGCACCAGTGGTAGCGCAGTTTCTAAGCGAATTCTCTTGGTTCCAAGCGAGACTCATTTGTAGCAGGCGTGGTTTTCAATATAGGCAAGGGAAAGTTTTCGAAAATGGAGTTGCATTTTCTAAGCAAATTCTCTTCGTTCCAAGCTGGACTCACTTGTAGGAAGCATAGTTTTCAAGATATAGGCAGGGCAAGTTTCCACGAATGGAGCTGCAGTTTCTATCGAATTCTCTTCATTCCAAGTTGGAACCAATTGTAGCAGGTGTAGTTTTCAGGATATAGGCAGGGAAAGTTTTCACGAATGGAGCTGCAGTTTCTAAGCGAATTCTCCTCGTTCCAATTGGGAACCACTTGCAGCAGGCATAGTTTTCAGAATATAGGCAGGGAAAGTTTTCACGAATGGAGCTGCAGTTTCTAAGCGAATTCTCTTCGTTCCGAGCGGGGCTCACTTGGAGCAAGCCTAGTTTTCAAGATATAAGCAGGGCAAATTTTCATGCATGGAGCTACAGTTTCTAAGTGAATTCTCTTCTTTCCAAGCTGGACTCATTTGTAGCAAGCGTGGTTTTCAAGATATAGGCGGGGCAAGGTTTCGTGTATGCAGCTGCAGTTTCTTGGCGAATTCTCTTGGTTCCAAGCAGGACTCACTTGTATCAGGCGTAGTTTCCAAGATATAGGAAGAGAAAGTTTTCATGAATGGAGCTGAAGTTTCTAATCGTATTCTCTTTGTTCAAAGTGGGACTCACTTGTTGCACGCGTACTTCTCATGATCTGGACAGGGAAATTCTTCGCGAATGGAGCTGCATTTTCTAAGTGAACTCTCTTCGTTCCAAGTGTGACTATCTTGTATCAGGCGTACTTTTCAAGATATTGGCAGGGCAAGTTTTCGTGACTGGAGCTGCAGTTTCTAAGCGAATTCCCTTCGTTCCAAGCGAGTTTCTCTTGTAATAGGCGTAGTTGTGAAGATATAGGCAGGGAGTATTTTCGCATACGGAGCTGCGGTTTCTAAGCGAATTTTCTTCGTTTCACAAGGGACTCCTTGTTTCAGGCATAGTTTTCAAGAAATAGGAAGGGAACGTATTCGTGAATGGACCTGCAGTGTCTAAGCGAATTCTTTTGTTTCCAAGCAGGACTCTCTTGTAGCAGGTGTAGTTTTCAAGATATAGGCAGGGCAAGTTTATGTGAATGGAGCTGTAGTTTCTAAGCAAATTCTCTTTGGTCCAAGTGGGAACAACTTTGTAGGAGGCGTAGTTTTGAAGATATAGTCAGGGAAAGTTTTCGAGAAAGGAGGTGCAGTTTCTAATCGAATTCTCTTCGTTCCAAGCGGGACTCTCTTGTAGTAGGCGTAGTTGTCAAGATATAGGCAGAGCAATTTTTATGAATGGAGCTGCAGGTTCTAAGTGTAATCTCCTCGTTCCAAGGGTGAACCATTTGTAGCAGGCGAAGTTTGCAAGATAGAGGCAGGGCAAGTTTCCACAAATGGAGCTGCAGTTTCTAAGTGAATTCTCTTTGTTCCAAGTGGGAAACACTTGTAGCAGGCGTAGTTTTCAAGATATAGACAGGGAAAGTTTTCGAGTATGGAGCTGCAGTTTCTAAGCGAATTCTCTGTGTTCCAAAAGGGATTCACTTGTATCCGGAGTAGTATTCATAATATAGTCAGGGAATGTTTTCGCTTATGGAGCTGCAATTTCTAAGCAAATTCTCTTCGATCCAAGTGGGTCTAATATGTAGCAAGCTTAGTTTTAAAGATATAGGCAGGGTAATTTTCCCAAATGGCGCTGAAGTTTCTAAGCGAATTCTCTTTTTTCCAAGTGGGACTCACTTATAGCAGGCGTAGTTTTCAAGATATAGGAAAGGCAAGTTTTTGCCAGTGGAGATGGAGTTTCTAATCGAATTCTCTTTTTTCAAAGCAGGACTCACTTGTAGCAGGCGTAATCCTCAACATATGGGCAGGGAAAGTTTTCCCTAATGGAGCTGCAGTTTCTAAGCAAATTCTCTTCATTCCAAGTGGGAACCACTTGTAGCAGGCATAGTTTTCAAGATATAGGAAGGGCAAGTTTTTGCCAGTGGAGATGGAGTTTCTGATCGAATTCTCGTTTTTCAAAGCAGGACTCACTTGTAGCAGGTGTAGTTCTCACGATATGTGCAGGGCAAGTTTCTGTGAATAGAGATGCAGTTTCTAAGCGTATTCTCTTCTTTCCAAGTAGGAACCACTTGTAGTAGGCACAGTTTTCAAGATATAGACAGGGAACATTTTCACGTATGGAGCTGCAGTTTCTAAGCGAATTCTCTTTGTTCTAGGTGGGACTCACTTGTATCAGGCGTAGTTTTCAAAAGATACGCAGGGAAGTTTTCAGGTATGGAGTTGCAGATTCTAAGTGAATTCTCTTCGTTCCAAGCGGAACTCTTTTGTACCAGGTATAGTTTTCAATATATAAGCAGGAAAAGTTTTCGCGAACAGAACTGCAGTTTCTAAGCGAATTCTATTCTTCACTTCTAGCAGGCATCGTTATCAAGATATAGGCAGGGCAAGTTTTTACGAATGGAGCTGCAGTTTCTAAGCAAATTCTCTCCGTTCCATCGGAACTCCCATGTAAAAAGCGTAGTTTTGAAGATATAGGCAGGGAATATTTTCGCGTACGGAGCTGCAGTTTCTAAGCGAATTCTCTTCGTTTCATGAGGGACTCCTTGTATCAGGCGTAGTTTTCAAGATATAGGAAGGGAACGTATTCGTGAATGGACCTGCAGTGTCTAAGTGAATTCTTTTGTTTCCAAGCAGGACTCTCTTGTAGCAAGTGTAGTTTGCAAGATATAGGCAGGGCAAGTTTATGTGAATGGAGCTGCAGTTTCTAAGCAAATTCTCTTTGGTCCAAGTGGGAACAACTTTATAGGAGGTGTAGTTTTGAAGATATAGTCAGGGAAAGTTTTCGAGAAAGGAGGTGCAGTTTCTAAGCAAATTCTCTTCGTTCCACATGGGACTCACTTGTAGCAGGCTTAGTTTTCAAGATATAGGAAGGGCAAATTTTTGCCAATGGAGATGCTATTTCTAATCGAATTCTCTTTTTTCAAAGCAGGACTCACTTGTAGCAGGCATAATTCCCAACATATGGGCAGGGAAAGTTTTCCCGAATGGAGATGCAGTTTCTAAGCGAATTCTCTTCATTCTAAGCGGGACTCTCTTGTAGTAGGCATAGTTGTCAAGATATAGGCAGAGCAATTTTTACGAATGGAGCTGCAGGTTCTAAGCGTATTCTCCTCGTTCCAAGTCGGAACCACTTGTAGCAGGCGAAGTTTGCATGATACAGGCAGGGCAAGTTTCCGCAAATGGAGCTGCAGTTTCTAAGTGAATTCTCTTGGTTCCAAGCGGGACTCACTTCTAGAAGGCGACGTTTTCAAGATATAGGCAGGGCAAGTTTTTATGAATGGAGCTGCAGTTTCTAAACCTATTGAAAACTAAGTGAAATCGCCAAAAATTGGGATTCCTTTCGTGAAAATGTTGCTATATGTTGAAAAGAATGGTTGATTTGACGGCGTCCTATTAGGAACTAACTGAATTGGCAACCTAACTTGGATTCTGTTCATGGAAGTGTTGCTATATTTTGAAAAGTATGATTGTTCCGTGGGCGTCCACATGGGAACTAACAGAATTCGCCCAGAAAAAGGGATTCCGTTCGTGACAATGTTACTATATCTTGAAAAGTGGACTCGTTAAAATTCCTCCTATTCGGAACTAACCGAATTCGCCAAGAAACTGGGAATCCGTTCGTGAAAATATCTCTACATCTTGAAAAGTATGCTTGATTCAAGGGTGTCCTATATGGACTAATTGAAATCGCCATGAACCTGGGAATCCGTTCATGAGAATGCTGCTGTATCTTCAAAAGTACTGTTGATACTAGCATGTACTGTTGGAAAATAAGTGAAATTGCCCAGAAAATGGGATTCTTTTCTTGAAAATATTGCTATATCTTGAAAAGTATACTTGATCCTATTTTGTTCTATTGGGAACTAAATGAATTTACAAAGAAACTGGGATTCATTTCATTAAAATGTTGCTATATCTTGAAAATTAGGCTTGATTCTAGCCTGACCTATTGAAAACTAAGTGAAATCGCCAAGAAACTGGGATTCCTTTCGTGAAAATGTTGCTATATGTTGAAAAGAATGGTTGATCTGACGGCACCCTTTTGGGAACTAACTGAATTGGCCATGTAACTTGGATTCTGTTCATGGAAGTGTTGCTATATTTTGAAAAGTATGATTGTTCCATGCGCGTCCACTTGGGAACTAACAGAATTCGCCAAGAAAAAGGGATTCCGTTCGTGACAATGTTACTATATCTTGAAAAGTGGACTCGTTAAAATTCCTCCTATTGGGAACTAACTGAATTCGCCAAGAAACTGGGATTCCATTCATGAAATTATTGCTACATCTTGAAAAGTATGCTTGATACAAGGGTGTCCTATTTGGACTAATTGAAATCGCCATGAACCTGGGAATCCGTTCATGAGAATGCTGCTGTATCTTAAAAAGTACTGTTGATACTAGCATGTACTGTTGGAAAATAAGTGAAATTGCCCAGAAAATGGGATTCTTTTCTTGAAAATATTGCTATATCTTGAAAAGTATACTTGATCCTATTGTATCCTATTCTGAACTAAAGGAATTTACAAAGAAACTGGGATTCATTTCATTAAAATGTTGCTATATCTTGAAAATTAGGCTTGATTCTAGCCTGACCTATTGAAAACTAAGTGAAATCGCCAAGAAACTGGGATTCCTTTCGTGAAAATGTTGCTATATGTTGAAAAGAATGGTTGATCTGACGGCGTCCTTTTTGGGAACTAACTGAATTGGCCATGTAACTTGGATTCTGTTCAAGGAAGTGTTGCTATATTTTGAAAAGTGTGATTGTGCCACGCGCGAGCACTTGGGAACTAACAGAATTCGCCAAGAAAAAGGGATTCTGTTCGTGACAATGTTACTATATCTTGAAAAGTGGACTCGTTAAAATTCCTCCTATTGGGAACTAACTGAATTCACCAAGAAACTGGGATTCCGTTCGTGAAAATGTCGCTACATCTTGAAAAGTATGCTTGATACAAGGGTGTCCTATTTGGACTAATTGAAATCGCCATGAACCTGGGAATCCGTTCATGAGAATGCTGCTGTATCTTAAAAAGTACTGTTGATACTAGCATGTACTGTTGGAAAATAAGTGAAATTGCCCAGAAAATGGGATTCTTTTCTTGAAAATATTGCTATATCTTGAAAAGTATACTTGATCCTATTGTGTCCTATTGGGAACTAAATGAATTTACAAAGAAACTGGGATTCATTTCATTAAAATGTTGCTATATCTTGAAAATTAGGCTTGATTCTAGCCTGACCTATTGAAAACTAAGTGAAATCGCCAAGAAACTGGTATTCCTTTCGTGAAAATATTGCTATATGTTGAAAAGAATGGTTGATCTGATGGCACCCTTTTGGGAACTAACTGAATTGGCCATGTAACATGGATTCTGTTCATGGAAGTGTTGCTATATTTTGAAAAGTATGATTGTTTCATGCGTGTCCACATGGGAACTAACAGAATTCGCCAAGAAAAAGGGATTCCGTTCGTGACAATGTTACTATATCTTGAAAAGTGGACTCGTTAAAATTCCTCCTATTGGGAACTAACTGAATTCGCCAAGAAACTGGGATTCCTTTCGTGAAAATGTCGCTACATCTTGAAAAGTATGCTTGATACAAGGGTGTCCTATTTGGACTAATTGAAATCGCCATGAACCTGGGAATCCGTTCATGAGAATGCTGCTGTATCTTAAAAAGTACTGTTGATACTAGCATGTACTGTTGGAAAATAAGTGAAATTGCCCAGAAAATGGGATTCTTTTCTTGAAAATATTGCTATATCTTGAAAAGTATACTTGATCCTATTGTGTCCTATTGGGAACTAAATGAATTTACAAAGAAACTGGGATTCATTTCATTAAAATGTTGCTATATCTTGAAAATTAGGCTTGATTCTAGCCTGACCTATTGAAAACTAAGTGAAATCGCCAAGAAACTGGGATTCCTTTCGTGAAATTGTTGCTACATGTTGAAAAGAATGGTTGATCTGATGGCGCCCTTTTGGGAACTAACTGAATTGGCCATGTAACTTGGATTCTGTTCATGGAAGTGTTGCTATATTTTGAAAAGTATGATTGTTTCATGCGCGTCCACATGGGAACTAACAGAATTCGCCCAGAAAAAGGGATTCCGTTCGTGACAATGTTACTATATCTTGAAAAGTGGACTCGTTAAAATTCCTCCTATTGGGAACTAACTGAATTCACCAAGAGACTGTGATTCCGTTCGTGAAAATGTCGCTGCATCTTGAAAAGTATGCTTGATACAAGGGTGTCCTATTTGGACTAACTGAAATCGCCATGAACCTGGGAATCCATTCATGAGAATGCTGCTGTATCTTAAAAAGTACTGTTGATACTAGCATGTACTGTTGGAAAATAAGTGAAATTGCCCAGAACATGGGATTCTTTTCTTGAAAATATTGCTATATCTTGAAAAGTATACTTGATCCTATTGTATCCTTAGGGAACTAAATGAATTTACAAAGAAACTGGGATTCATTTCATTAATATGTTGCAATACCTTGAAAATTAGGCTTGATTCTAGCCTGACCTACTGAAAACTAAGTGAAATCGCCAAGAAACTGGGATTCCTTTCATGAAAATGTTGCTATATATTGAAAAGAATGGTTGATATGCCTGTGTCCTTTTGGGAACTAACTGAATTGGCCATGTAACTTGGATTCTCTTCATGGAAGTGTTGCTATATTTTGAAAAGTATAATTGTTTCATGCGCGTCCACTTCGGTACTAACAGAATTCACCAAGAGAAAGGGATTCCATTCTTGACAATGTTACAATATCTTGAAAATTGGACTCGTTATAATACCTCCTATTGGGAACTAACTGAATTCACCAAGAAAGTGTGATTCCGTTCATGAAAATATTGCTACATCTTGAAATGTATGCTTGATACAAGAGTGTCCTATTTGGACTAATTGAAATCGCCATGAACTGGCATTCCGTTCATGAGAATGCTGCTGTATATTAAAAAATACTGTTGATATCAGCAGGTACTGTTGGAAAATAAGTAGTATTGCCCAGAAAATGGGATTCTTTTCTTGAAAATATTGCTATACCTTGAAAAGTATACTTGATCCTATTGTGTCCTAAGGGGAACTAAATGAATTTACAAAGAAACTGGGATTCATTTCATTAAAATGTTGCTATATCTTGAAAATTAGGCTTGATTCTAGCCTGACCTATCGAACACTAAGTGAAATCGCCAAGAAACTGCGATTCCTATCATGAAAATATTTCTATCTGTTCAAAAGAACAGTTGGTCTAACGGCATCCTTTTGGGAACTAACTGAATTGTCGATGTAAGTTAGATTCTGTTCATGGAAGTGTTGCTATATTTTGAAAAAAAGTATGATTAACTGAATTTCATTGCTGTTAGGGCGTCCACTTGGGAAAATAACAGAAATTGAACCTATTGAAAAAGAAAAAGGGATTCTTTTGTTTGAAAATGTTGCTATATCTTGAAAAGTGGACTTGAAAATTGTGTCCTATTGGGAAAAATGAATTTACAAAAGAAACTGGATTCATTTCATTAAAATGTTGCTATACCTTGAAAATTAGGCTTGATTCTAGCCTGACCTATTGAAAACTAGGTGAAATCGCCAAGAAAGTGGGATTCCTTTCGTGAAAATGTTGCTATATGTTGAAAAGAATGGTTGATACAAGGGTGTCCTATTTGACTATTGAAATCGCCATGAACCTGGGAATCCATTCATGAGAATGCTGCTGTATCTTAAAAAGTACTATTGATACTAGTATGTACTGTTGGAAAGTAAGGGAAATTACCCAGAAAATGGGATTCTTCTCTTGAAAATATTGCTATATCTTGAAAAGTATACTTGATCCTATTGTATCCTATTCTGAACTAAATGAATTTACAAAGAAATTGGGATTCATTTCATTAAAATACTGCTATATCTTGAAAATTAGGCTCGATTCTAGCCTGACCTATTGAAAACTAAGAGAAATCGGCAAGAAACTGGGATTCCTTTCATGAAAATGTTGCTATATGTTGAAAAGAATGGTTGATCTGATGGCGTCCTTCTGGGAACTACCTGAATTGGCCATGTAACTTGGATTCTGTTCATGGAAGTATTGCTATATTTTGAAAAGTATAATTGTTTCAAGTGAGTCCACATGGGAACTAACAGAATTCGCAAAGAAAAAGGGATTCTTTTCTTGACAATGTTACTATATCTTGAAAATTGGACTCGTTAAAATTCCTCCTATTGGGAACTAACTGAATTCGCCAAGAAACTGGGATTCCATTCGTGAAAATATTGCTACATCTTGAAAAGTATGCTTGATACAAGGGTGTCCTATTTGGACTAATTGAAATCGCCATGAACCTGGGAATCCGTTCATGAGAATGCTGCTGTATCTTAAAAAGTACTGTTGATACTAGCATGTACTGTTGGAAAATAAGTGAAATTGCCCAGAAAATGGGATTCTTTTCTTGAAAATATTGCTATATCTTGAAAAGTATACTTGATCCTATTTTGTCCTATTGGGAACTAAATGAATTTACAAAGAAACTGGGATTGATTTCATTAAAATATTGCTATGTCTTAAAAATTATGTAATTCTAGCCTGACCTATTGAAAACTAAGTGAAATCGCCAAGAAACTGGGATTCCTTTCGTGAAAATGTTGCTATATGTTGAAAAGAATGGTTGATCTGACGGCGTTTTTGGGAACTAACTGAATTGGCCATGTAACTTGGATTCTGTTCATGGAAGTGTTGCTATATTTTGAAAAGTATGATTGTTCATGCGCGTCCACATGGGAACTAACAGAATTCGCCAAGAAAAAGGGATTCCGTTCGTGACAATGTTAATATATCTTGAAAAGTGGACTCGTTAAAATTCCTCCTATTGGGAACTAACCTGAATTCGCCAAGAAACTGGGATTCCGTTTGTGAAAATATTGCTACATCTTGAAAAGTATGCTTGACACAAGGGTGTCCTATTTGGACTAATTGAAATCGCCATGAACCTGGGAATCCGTTCATGAGAATGCTGCTGTATCTTAAAAAGTACTGTTGATACTAGCATGTACTGTTGGAAAATAAGTGAAATTGCCCAGAAAATGGGATTCTTTTCTTGAAAATATTGCTATATCTTGAAAAGTATACTTGATCCTATTGTGTCCTATTGGGAACTAAATGAATTTACAAAGAAACTGGGATTCATTTCATTAAAATATTGCTATATCTTGAAAATTAGGCTTGATTCTAGCCTGACCTATTGAAAACTAAGTGAAATCGCCAAGAAACTGGGATTCCTTTCATAAAAATGTTGCTATATGTTGAAAAGAATGGTTGATCTGATGGCGTCCTTTTGGGAACTAACTGAATTGGCCATGTAACTTGGATTCTGTTCATGGAAGTGTTGCTATATTTTGAAAAGTATGATTGTTTCATGCGGGTCCACTTGGGAACTAACAGAATTCGCCAAGAAAAAGGGATTCTGTTCATGACAATGTTACTATATCTTGAAAAGTGGACTCGTTAAAATACCACCCATTGGGAACTAAGTGAATTAGCCAAAAAACTGGGATTCCGTTCATGAAAATATTGCTGTATTTTGAAAAGTATGCTTGATACAAGGGTGTCCTATTTGGACTAATTGAAATCGCCATGAACCTGGGAATCCGTTCATGAGAATGCTGCTGTATCTTAAAAAGTACTGTTGATACTAGCACGTACTGTTGGAAAATAAGTGAAATTGCCCAGAAAATGGGATTCTTTTCTTGAAAATATTGCTATATCTTGAAAAGTATACTTGATCCTATTGTGTCCTATTGGGAACTAAATGAATTTACAAAGAAACTGGGATTCATTTCATTAAAATGTTGCTATATCTTGAAAATTAGGCTTGATTCTAGCCTGACCTATTGAAAACTAAGTGAAATCGCCAAGAAACTGGGATTCCTTTCGTGAAAATGTTGCTATATGTTGAAAAGAATGGTTGATCTGACGGCATCCTTTTGGGAACTAACTGAATTGGCCATGTAAATTGGACTCTGTTCATTCAAGTATTGCTATATTTTGAAGAGTATGATTGTTTCATGTGCATCCACTTGGGAACTAACAGAATTCGCCAAGAAAAAGGGTTCCGTTTGTGACAATGTTACTATATCTTGAAAGGTGGACTCGTTAAAATTCCTCCTATTGGGAACTAACTGGATTCGACAAGAAACTGGGATTCCATTCATGAAAACATTGCTACATCTTGAAAAGTATGCTTGATACAAGGGTGTCCTATTTGGACTAATTGAAATCACCATGAACCTGGGAATCCGTTCATGAGAATGCTGCTGTATCTTAAAAAGTACTGTTGATACTAGCATGTACTGTTGGAAAATAAGTGAAATTGCCCAGAAAATGGGATTCTTTTCTTGAAAATATTGCTATATCTTGAAAAGTATACTTGATCCTATTGTGTCCTATTGGGAACTAAATGAATTTACAAAGAAACTGGGATTCATTTCATTAAAATGTTGCTATATCTTGAAAATTAGGCTTGATTCTAGCCTGACCTATTGAAAACTAAGTGAAATCGCCAAGAAACTGGGATTCCTTTCGTGAAAATGTTGCTATATGTTGAAAAGAATGGTTGATCTGATGGCGTCCTTTTGGGAACTAACTGAATTGGCCATGTAACTTGGATTCTGTTCATGGAAGTGTTGCTATATTTTGAAAAGTTTGATTGTTTCATGCGCGTCCCCTTGGGAACTAACAGAATTCGCCAAGAAAAAGGGATTCTGTTCGTGACAATGTTACTATATCTTGAAAAGTGGACTCGTTAAAATTCCTCCTATTGGGAACTAACTGAATTCGCCAAGAAACTGGGATTCCGTTCGTGAAAATATTGCTATATCTTGAAAAGTATGCTTGATACAAGGGTGTCCTATTTGGACTAATTGAAATCGCCATGAACCTGGGAATCCGTTCATGAGAATGCTGCTGTATCTTAAAAAGTACTGTTGATACTAGCACGTACTGTTGGAAAATAAGTGAAATTGCCCAGAAAATGGGATTCTTTTCTTGAAAATATTGCTATATCTTGAAAAGTATACTTGATCCTATTGTGTCCTACTGGGAACTAAATGAATTTACAAAGAAACTGGGATTCATTTCATTAAAATGTTGCTATATCTTGAAAATTAGGCTTGATTCTAGCCTGACCTATTGAAAACTAAGTGAAATCGCCAAGAAACTGGGATTCCTTTCGTGAAAATGTCGCTACATCTTGAAAAGTATGCTTGATACAAGGGTGTCCTATTTGGACTAATTGAAATCGCCATGAACCTGGGAATCCGTTCATGAGAATGCTGCTGTATCTTAAAAAGTACTGTTGATACTAGCATGTACTGTTGGAAAATAAGTGAAATTGCCCAGAAAATGGGATTCTTTTCTTGATAATATTGCTATATCTTGAAAAGTATACTTGATCCTATTGTGTCCTAATGGGAACTAAATGAATTTACAAAGAAACTGGGATTCATTTCATTAAAATGTTGCTATATCTTGAAAATTAGGCTTGATTCTAGCCTGACCTATTGAAAACTAAGTGAAATCTCAAAGAAACTGGGATTCCTTTCATGAAAATGTTGCTATATGTTGAAAAGAATGGTTGATCTGACAGCATCTTTTTCGGAACGAACTCAATTGGCTATGTACTTTGGATTCTGTTCATGGAAGTATTGCTATATTTTAAAGAGTATGATTGTTTCATGCGTGTTCACTTGGGAACTAACAGAATTCGCGAAGAAAAAGGGATTCCATTCTTGACAATGTTACTATATCTTGAAAATTGGACTCGTTAAAATTCCTCCTATTGGGAACTAACAGAATTCCAACAAACTGGGATTCCCTTCGTGAAAATATCGCTACATCTTGAAAAGTATGCTTGATACAAGGGTGTCCTATTTGGACTAATTGAAATCGCCATGAACCTGGGAATCCGTTCATGAGAATGCTGCTGTATCTTAAAAAGTACTGTTGATACTAGCATGTACTGTTGGAAAATAAGTGAAATTGCCCAGAAAATGGGATTCTTTTCTTGAAAATATTGCTATATCTTGAAAAGTATACTTGATCCTATTGTGTCCTATTGGGAACTAAATGAATTTACAAAGAAACTGGGATTCATTTCATTAAAATGTTGCTATATCTTGAAAATTAGGCTTGATTCTAGCCTGACCTATTGAAAACTAAGTGAAATCGCCAAGAAACTGGGATTCCTTTCGTGAAAATGTTGCTATATGTTGAAAAGAATGGTTGATCTGACGGCGTCTTTTTGGAACGAACTCAATTGGCCATGTACCTTGGATTCTGTTCATGGAAGTATTGCTATATTTTGAAGAGTATGATTATTTCATGTGCATCCACTTGGGAACTAACAGAATTCACCAAGAAAAGGGATTCGGTTCATAACAATGTTACTATATCTTGAAAAGTGAACTCGTTAAAATTCCTCCTAGTGGGAACTAACTGAATTCGACAATAAACTGAGATTCCTTTCATGAAAATATTGCTACATCTTGAAAAGTATACTTGATACAAGGGGGTCCTATTTGGACTAATTGAAATCGCCATGAACCTGGGAATCCGTTCATGAGAATGCTGCTGTATCTTAAAAAGTACTGTTGATACTAGCATGTACTGTTGGAAAATAAGTGAAATTGCCCAGAAAATGGGATTCTTTTCTTGAAAATATTGCTATATCTTGAAAAGTATACTTGATCCTATTGTATCCTATTCTGAACTAAATGAATTTACAAAGAAACTGGTGATTCATTTCATTAAAATGTTGCTATATCTTGAAAATTAGGCTTGATTCTAGCCTGACCTATTGAAAACTAAGTGAAATCGCCAAGAAACTGGGATTCCTTTCGTGAAAATGTTGCTATATGTTGAAAAGAATGGTTGATCTGACGGCGTCCTTTTGGGAACTAACTGAATTGGCCATGTAACTTGGATTCTGTTCATGGAAGTGTTGCTATATTTTGAAAAGTATGATTGTTTCATGCGCGTTCACTTGGGAACTAACAGAATTCGCCAAGAAAAAGGGATTCTGTTCGTGACAATGTTACTATATCTTGAAAAGTGGACTCATTAAAATTCCTCCTATTGTGAACTAACTGAATTCGCCAAGAAACTGGGATTCCGTTCGTGAAAATGTTGCTACATCTTGAAAAGTATGCTTGATACAAGGGTGTCCTATTTGGACTAATTGAAATCGCCATGAACCTGGGAATCCGTTCATGAGAATGCTGCTGTATCTTAAAAAGTACTGTTGATACTAGCATGTACTGTTGGAAAATAAGTGAAATTGCCCAGATAATGGGATTCTTTCCTTGAAAATATTGGTATATCTTCACTAGTATACTTGATCCTATTGTGTCCTATTGGGAACTAAATGAATTTTCAAAGAAACTGGGATACATTTCATTAAAATGTTGCAATATCTTGAAAATTAGGCTTGATTCTAGCCTGACCTATTGAAAACTAAGTGAAATCGCCAAGAAACTGGGATTCCTTTCATGAAAATGTGGCTATATGTTGAAAAGAATGGTTGATCTGACGGCGTCCTTTTGGGAACTAACTCATTTGGCCATGTAACTAGGATTCTGTTCATGGCAGTGTTCCTATATTTTGAAATGTTTGATTGTTTCATGCGCGTCCCCTTGGGAACTAACAGAATTCGCCAAGAAAAAGGAATCCGTTCGTGACAAGGTTACTATATCTTGAAAAGTGGACTCGTTAAAATTCCTCCTATTGGGAACTAACTGAATTCGCCAAGAAACTGGGATTCCGTTCGTGAAAATATTGCTACATCTTGAAAAGTATGCTTGATACAAGGGTGTCCTATTTGGACTAATTGAAATCGCCATGAACCTGGGAATCCGTTCATGAGAATGCTGCTGTATCTTAAAAAGTACTGTTGATACTAGCATGTACTGTTGGAAAATAAGTGAAATTGCCCAGAAAATGGGATTCTTTTCTTGAAAATATTGCTATATCTTGAAGTGTATACTTGATTCTATTGTATCCTATTCTGAACTAAAGAATTTACAAAGAAACTGGGATTCATTTCATTAAAATGTTGCTATGTCTTGAAAATTAGGCTTGATTCTAGCCTGACCTATTGAAAACTAAGTGAAATCGCCAAGAAACTGGGATTCCGTTCGTGAAAATGTTGCTATATGTTCAAAAGAATGGTTGATCTGATGGCGTCCTTTTGGGAACTTACTGAATTGGCCATGTAACTTGGACTCTGTTCATGGAAGTGTTGCTATATTTTGAAAAGTGTGATCGTTCCAAGGGCGTCCACTTGGGAAATAACAGAATTCGCCAAGAAAAAGGGATTCTGTTTGTGACAATGTTACTATATCTTGAAAAGTGGACTCGTTAAAATTCCTCCTATTGGGAACTAACTGAATTCGCCAAGAAACTGGGATTCCGTTCGTGAAAATATCGCTACATCTTGAAAAGTATGCTTGATACAAGGGTGTCCTATTTGGACTAATTGAAATCGCCATGAACCTGGGAATCCGTTCATGAGAATGCTGCTGTATCTTAAAAAGTACTGTTGATACTAGCATGTACTGTTGGAAAATAAGTGAAATTGCCCAGAAAATGGGATTCTTTTCTTGAAAATATTGCTATATCTTGAAAAGTATACTTGATCCTATTGTGTCCTATTGGGAACTAAATGAATTTACAAAGAAACTGGGATTCATTTCATTAAAATGTTGCTATATCTTGAAAATTAGGCTTGATTCTAGCCTGACCTATTGAAAACTAAGTGAAATCGCCAAGAAACTGGGATTCCTTTCGTGAAAATGTTGCTATATGTTGAAAAGAATGGTTGATCTGACGGCATCTTTTTGGGAACGAACTGGATGGGCCATGTACCTTGGATTCTGTTCATGGAAGTATTGCTATAGTTTGAAGAGTATGATTGTTTCATGCGCGTCCAATTGGGAACTAACAGAATTCGCCAAGAAAAAGGGATTCGGTTCATGACAATGCTACTGTATCTTGAAAAGTGAACTCGTTAACATTCCCCATATTTGGAACTAATTGAATTCGCCAAGAATCTGGGATTCCGTTTGTGAAAATATTGCTACAGCTTGAAAAGTATGCTTGATACAAGGGTGTCCTATTTGGACTAATTGAAATCGCCATGAACCTGGGAATCTGTTCATGAGAATCCTGATGTACCTTAAAAAGTACTGTTGATACTAGCATGTACTGTTGGAAAATAAGTGAAATTGCCCAGAAAATGGGATTCTTTTCTTGAAAATATTGCTATATCTTGAAAAGTATACTTGATCCTATTGTGTCCTATTGGGAACTAAATGAATTTACAAAGAAACTGGGATTCATTTCATTAAAATGTTGCTATATCTTGAAAATTAGGCTTGATTCTAGCCTGACCTATTGAAAACTAAGTGAAATCGCCAAGAAACTGGGATTCCTTTCATGAAAATGTTGCTATATGTTGAAAAGAATGGTTGATCTGACGGCGTCTTTTTGGGAACGAACTCAACTGGCCGTGTACCTTGGATTCTGTTCATGGAAGTATTGCTATATTTTGAAGAGTATGATTGTTTCATTCGTGTCAACTTGGGAACTGACAGAATTCGCCAAGAAAAAGGGATTCACTTCATGACAATGTTACTATATATTGAAAGGTGGACTCGTTAAAATTCCTCCTATTGAGAACTCACAGAATTCGACAAGAAACTGGGATTCCCTTCGTGAAAACATTGCTACATCTTGAAAAGTATATTTGATACAAGAGTGTCCTATTTGGACTAATTGAAATCACCATGAACCTGGGAATCCGTTCATGAGAATGCTGCTGTATCTTTAAAAGTACTGTTGATACTAGCACGTACTGTTGGAAAATAAGTGAAGTTGCCCAGAAAATGGGATTCTTTTCTTGAAAATATTGCTATATCTTGAAAAGTATACTTGATCCTTTTGTATCCTATTCTGAACTAAATGAATTTACAAAGAAACTGGTGATTCATTTCATTAAAATGTTGCTATATCTTGAAAATTAGGCTTGATTCTAGCCTGACCTATTGAAAACTAAGTGAAATCGCCAAGAAACTGGGATTCCTTTCGTGAAAATGTTGCTATATGTTGAAAAGAATGGTTGATCTGACGGCGTCTTTTTGGGAACGAACTCAATTGGCCATGTACCTTGGATTCTGTTCATGGAAGTATTGCTATATTTTGAAGAGTATGATTGTTTCATGCGCGTCCACTTGGGAACTAACAGAATTCGCCAAGAAAAAGGGATTCGGTTCATGACAATGTTACTATATCTTGAAAAGTGGACTCGTTAAAATTCCTCCTATTGGGAACTAACTGAATTCGCCAAGAAACTGGGATTCCGTTCGTGAAAATATTGCTACATCTTGAAAAGTATGCTTGATACAAGGGTGTCCTATTTGGACTAATTGAAATCGCCATGAACCTGGGAATCCGTTCATGAGAATGCTGCTGTATCTTAAAAAGTACTGTTGATACTAGCACGTACTGTTGGAAAATAAGTGAAATTGCCCAGATAATGGGACTCTTTTCTTGAAAATATTGCTATATCTTGAAAAGTATACTTGATCCTATTGTATCCTATTCTGAACGAAAGGAATTTACAAAGAAACTGGGATTCATTTCATTAAAATGTTGCTATATCTTGAAAATTAGGCTTGA
This sequence comes from Rattus rattus, assembly GCF_011064425.1. NCBI lineage: Eukaryota > Metazoa > Chordata > Mammalia > Rodentia > Muridae > Rattus > Rattus rattus. The sequence goes on from NC_046167.1 coordinate 40,616,479, forward strand.
TTCTAGCCTGACCTATTGAAAACTAAGTGAAATCGCCAAGAAACTGGGATTCCTTTCGTGAAAATGTTGCTATATGTTGAAAAGAATGGTTGATCTGACGGCGTCTTTTTGGGAACGAACTCAATTGGCCATGTACCTTGGATTCTGTTCATGGAAGTATTGCTATGTTTTGAAAAGTATGATTGTTTCATGTGCGTTCACATGGGAACTAACAGCAATTGCCCAGAAAAAGGGATTCCGTTCGTGACAATGTTACTATATCTTGAAAAGTGGACTCCTTAAAATTCCTCCTATTGAGAACTAACCAAAGTCGCCAAGAAACTGGGATTCCGTTCGTGAAAATGTTGCTACATCTTGAAAAGTATGCTTGATACAAGGGTGTCCTATTTGGACTAATTGAAATCGCCATGAACCTGGGAATCCGTTCATGAGAATACTGCTCTATCTAAAAAGTACTGTTGATACTAGCATGTACTGTTGAAAAATAAAGGAAGTTGCCCAGAAAATGGGATTCTTTTCTTGAAAATATTGCTATATCTTCAAAAGTATACTTGATCCTATTGTGTCCTATTGGGAACTAAATGAATTTACAAGTAAACTGGGATACATTTCTGAAAAATGTTGCTATGTCTTGAAAATTAGGCTTGATTCTAGCCTGACCTATTGAAAACAAGGAAAATGGCCAAGAAACTGGGATTCCTTTCATGAAAATGTTGCTATATGTTGAAAAGAATGGTTGATCTGACGGCGTCTTTTTGGGAACGAACTCAACTGGCCATGTACCTTGGATTCTGTTCATGGAAGTATTGCTATATTTTGAAGAGTATGATTGTTTCATGCGCGTCCACTTGGGAACTAACAGAATTCGCCAAGAAAAAGGGATTCGGTTCATGACAATGTTACTATATCTTGAAAAGTGGACTCGTTAAAATTCCTCCTATTGGGAACTAACCGAATTCGCCAAGAAACTGGGATTCCGTTCATGAAAATATCGCTACATCTTGAAAAGTATGCTTGATACAAGGGTGTCCTATTTGGACTAATTGAAATCGCCATGAACCTGGGTATCCGTTCATGAGAATGCTGCTGTATCTTAAAAAGTACTGTTGATACTAGCACTTACTGTTGGAAAATAAGTGAAATCCCCATAAAATGGGATTCTTTTCTTGAAAATATCGCTATATCAAGAAAAGTATACTTGATCCTATTGTGTCCTATTGAAAACTAAATGAATTTACAAAGAAACTGGGATTCATTTCATTAAAATGTTGCTATATCTTGAAAATTAGGCTTGATTCTAGCCTGACCTATTGAAAACTAAGTGAAATCGCCAAGAAACTGGGATTCCTTTCGTGAAAATGTTGCTATATGTTGAAAAGAATGGTTGATCTGATGGCGTCCTTTTGGGAACTAACTGAATTGGCCATGTAACTTGGATTCTGTTCATGGAAGTGTTGCTATATTTTGAAAAGTGAGATTGTTCCATGGGCGTCCACTTGGGAACTAACAGAATTCGCCAAGAAAAAGGGATTCCGTTCGTGACAATGTTACTATATCTTGAAAAGTGGACTCGTTAAAATTCCTCCTATTGGGAACTAACTGAATTCACGAAGAAACTGGGATTTCATTTGTGGAAATGTCACTATATCGTGAAAAGTGCGTGATAAGGGGTGTCCTATATGGACTGATTGAAATCACTATGAACCTGGGAATCTGCTCATGAGAATGCTGCTGTATCTTATAAAGTACTGTTGATACTGGCATGTACTGTTGGAAAATAAGTGGAATTGCCCAGAAAATGGGATTCTTTTCTTGAAAATATTGCTATATCTTGAAAAGTATACTTGATCCTATTGTATCCTGGAATTCTGAACTAAAGGGAATTTAACGAGGAATCCAAGCAACAGAAACCAAGACTACATGGTATCATCGGAGCCCAATTCTCCCACCAAAGCAAACACAGAATATCCAAACACACCAGAAAAGCAAGATCTAGTTTCAAAATCATATTTGATCATGATGCTGGAGGACTTCAAGAAAGACGTGAAGAACTCCCTTAGAGAACAAGTAGAAGCCTACAGAGAGGAATTGCAAAAATCCCTGAAAGAATTCCAGGAAAACATAAACAAGTAGAAGCCGCAGAGAGTCACAAAAATCCTGAAAGATTCAGGAAAACACAATCCAAACAGTTGAAGGAATTAAAAATGGAAATGAAGCAATCAGAAAGAACACATGAAACA